>NW_008576033.1:0-18889 GCF_000257125.1 Entamoeba nuttalli P19
GTCAACTATTTGTTGTTCAGAAAGGTCAAGATTATCAGCATTATAAGTTTGAGAACCACCAATCAATAATCTTGATTCAATAGCAGCAAGAGACCCAAATGAATAACATGAACCACATTGGGCTTGGTCTCTAACTGGAGTAACTTTTCCTTCAGCTCTCCAATCAACAGCGGCTGGAATATCTCCTTTAACAGCTTTTCTAACTGGGGCATCAACATTCTTAACAGTTATAGCCTTTAATAAAGCATTATATTCAGTATTAGTCATGGCAGCATATGGACCATCAACAGATAATTGGAAATTATGTTGTTGGTTAAATTTGGCAACAAACATAGAGTTCATATTAAAGATAGCTCTTCTTCTTAATAATTCAACTCCTTTGAATTTTTGATTATTTTTTGCCATCCATTTATCAAAGTTAATAGCACTGCTCAATGAAATGAGAGTAACAAAGAGTAAACCAAACATTAAAAATAAGAATATATTAGATGTTTTTATAAATTTAGTTTACTTCTGACGAAAAGCCACGTTCTTTAAAAAATTGATTAAAATAACTCATATATTTATTATCTTTCATTTAGAGGTAATAATTCGTTTATATTTTTATCTTTTTAATTTTTTAGAGAAGAACTTTCTGTACTGATTTTTATTATCCGAAAAATTTTTCTATAAAATAAAAAAATTAAAATAATTTGTTAAATAGTAACTCGTTTATATTAATAGAATAACGAGAAGTAAAGTTGAGACTAGAATTAATGGAATTGTACTTGATTCATATGAAATATTTGGACATTCATGATCACTTTCATATCCTTTAATCCAAACAACATCCATTGAAGACATATTTAATTTAACAATATTTCCTTTTTCAGTCCAAATTGAAGAATTTCCCATCATGACCTCTAAACAAGTATTGTTAGATGCTTTAGTGAAAGAATATATATAGTTATTTACTGCTCTGACATTAACAATAAGAATATAATCATATCCATTACATCTCCATTGTCTTGTTGCAACATAATTTTTAAAATCTAATCCATCATTAAGAGGAAGAATATATTTATCATTTGGTGGTTCTTCAACACACATAATAATATCAGCATATTTGTCTCTTAGTTCATATGTAACTTTCTTTACTTTTTCCCATTCTTGCTCAAATGGGTTTTTATAGTCCATGACCCTCATTTCAGAATAATCAAAATAAATAATACCCATAGCTCCACATGCAATATTTTGATAAATCATATTTCTGAGTTGTTCTTCTGTTGGAGGAAATTCTTTACTCCAGTCCAGATTATATGAATCATTGTAAACAGTCCAATCAAATATTTGAACAATATTCCACATTGCTCTAGAATTGACCATTTTCTTTCTTCCTTGTGTCATCATAACCCAAATGGACTCTAATTGGTCAAATGTTTGAACTGGATAATCATCCATTCCAACAGTATCAAATCCTTCCTTGTAAAGATTAAGATTAAATCTATCATTAATAGCAGGCCAAACTACATGGTTTGGGTCATTTTCTCTAATGGCTCTAGTTGTTGCCTTCATACTTGAAACACAACTAGTAGAAGGTTCATCTGCAATGTAGTAACCAAAGAGTCCAGGCTCATTTTTAATTAACTCAACTTGTTGTTTAGTCCAACTTACTTTATTTTGAATTACAGTGTCACTACACCCACAACAAATAGAACCAGAGAATGGATTAATGATTCTAATTTTTCCATTTGTCCTATCATATACATCTTGAATTTGTGTTGCTGACATTTGTCCTGGTCCTTTCCATAAATTGAATGGAGAGTCTTTGAAATGTTCAATATCAAAATCATCATACCAATTCATATAACATCCAAGAGGGAAGAATTTTTTACCATTAACCCACGTGACGTGATTCTTATCAACATAAATGTCATAAGATGGATTAGCACTGAGTTTTCTAAAAGTAGTCGAAACAGTTTCAACTTTATTATCAAATAATGAATTGATACAAGTGATCTTAACTATATAATACCCAGGTGTGAGACTAGATGGGTCGAATGTTGTTGATGTAATAATTTGATTGAAAGTCATTCCCATTTTAAATTCTGAACTTTCAATATTTTTAACTACTTGGTTATCTGATTCTCTAATAACTTGTCCAGTGATTGAAAGATAAGACCCATCTTGAAAAGCAGTGTCATTAACATCTAACCCAACTCTAATTTCAAATGGTTCAATATAAGCTTCTTGTCTCCATGTAATACAATCAACCGAAATAAGAACATTCTGTTCAACAGGTTCTAATGAAATATCATCAATCCAAAATTCACCAGTTGCATCTGCTCCTTGAAGTCTAGCAGAAATAATAAATCTCTGTTTTCCAAATGTCATTACAGAGTTTCCTGTTAATTTATACCATTTATCTATACAAGTTCCTGTCTTACATTGAGAAATAGAATTTGAATATAGATAAACGCCATCCCAATAATCAGCACTTTCTGCAAACAACATTAATGCTCCATTTTGAACATTTTTAACTTTAATATAAGCTGTTATTTTATATTTAATTCCATGAACGAGATCTGAACGGTATTGAGAAACAGAAACAAAGTCTTTAGATGATAAGTCAGTACAATGTAAAGACTTTGAACCTGAATTATAAGTTGTAGAATCAATAACACAAGAGCTAGAACCTCCATAAATACTCCATCCAGTAATGCTTGTTGAACTTCCTTCTTCAAAACCACCATTAACAATATAATTTTTTGCTATGGTACATACTAATAAGTAAAATCCAATAACAAGCATGCTATTTGATTTATTAGATTGAAACAGTTAGGATTTGTATAGAAAAATAGAAAAAAAATTAAATATTAAATAATAAATACCACAACTTTCATTTTATAAAGTTGACTTTTCGTTTTTTATGAAAAGCCTAAAACAAAAAACTAAAAATATTTTTTCTTCCAAAAATGAAGCAAGAAGAAAATGAGAAGAAATTATTACTTGGGTTTAATTATCTTCTAAATATAGAATGTTAAAAGGATTTTCAATTCCACTGGATATTGCTCTTTTTTTTTAGATTTCATCTCGAGATTGAATTTTGTATTATTCAATGAATAGTTGTACAACAGCTAATACAGAGTCATTGCATGGCATTGTTTTAAAATTGGCATCTCAACTAAGCAAAGAATGTATATTCTTAACTAAAGAAAAGAGTGATAAGGAAATACAAATTAAAATAAAAGAAAAATCATCTAGTCTTGAATGAAAGTTTCCTAAAATTCGAATTTCAAAAAATGTGTATAACAGTTAATTTTAATTAAAAAAAAAGAAAATATTCATATACTGTCAAATGTGGTTGTACATCTTTTGTACTATACAATAGTTTGACAAAGTTTTATAAAATAACACAAAATGACAGTAATTAAGAAAAAAGAAAAATGTTTTTTCTTTTTTTAATTTTTTTTTTTGAAAAAAAAGAATTTAAAGTTCTCATAACAAAATAGAAGGTATGAGTGTCACCTTACCATCTGTTCAAGCCTCAGCAATGGCAGAATCACTTTCACCAGATCCACTTCAAACAGTTTGTTTTAATAAAAAGAAATTAATAAAAAAGAATAAAAGTAATTTGTTAGCTTTTATTACCATTAAATAATGACATTCCAGCAGGGGTTTTAAAATATTTCTGTTCAACATTAAATACACCAGAACAATTATTTAAAAATACAGAAATGGTATTTTCATATTATATTTCTGAGGGAAAAATCTCTCAGTTAATAGATTATTTGATTGATAGAGAAATCGAAGAATGTTTCAGAACACCAAGTTCAATTTTTAGACGAAATTCTATATTCACACGTATTATTCGTATATTTCTTGATAATGAATTAAAACAGTTTTTAAAAGAGGTTATTAACATTGTTCAGAAACATATGAAACAAATCAAATTTAAATTAGTTATTGGAAATACTATTAATGCTGACGTCGAAAAATCAGTTAATAAAATCGCAGATATTATTCAATCTATTCTTGAACATATCATTGATTGTAAAAATTATCCAACTGGATTTAGCTATTTTATGCATAAAGTATCTATTGAACTTCATAAAAGAACACCTTCAGTTGAATTGTCAGCTCTCAAAAATCTAATCTTCTTAAGAACTATTAATAGTGCATTGGTTCATTCTCAATCAAAGAATCAACAAGAAATTGAATCTATAAAAACTCTTTCTGTTGCTTTCCAATGGTTTGTTGGTGATTCTACTGAACAAAATATTCCACCTGCACAAAATTGGAAATTACAATTATCAGAAAAACTTGGGTCATTAAGAAGTCAAGTTGATTCTTGGGTTACTTCATTAAGAGACCTAGCATTAGATGATTTCTTTGAATTATCCTGGGTATCTCCTGATGCCTGTAATGAGTTACTACCAAGAATGAAAAAAGAGTGGAAAGATATTCTTGAGTTTTTATCACCAGAATCACAAGGATTACTTTCATTACATTTTTCTAATGAACAAGAAACAATGAGAATGTACATCAGATTAACAAATGAATTAGATGCCTTCTCCAATGGTACTGTCAAAGAACATAGTGATTTGTTAATGAAAATGACTGCTATGACAATGCAAATTAAGGATTTAAAGGCTGAAATTAAATATTTAAAGAAAATTTTAGTAGAAAAGGATCCATCATTAGGGTATTTGTTACAACATGAACATTAACGTAAATTGTCCTTTTTTTTCCTTCTTTTTTATTTTTAACAAAAAAGAAACAAAATAAAAACAAAAGAATAATGTTTTTTTGTTGCATCATTTTAGTTAGAGGAAAGAAGTTTCATTAAGAAAGAAATATCAACAGTATCTATTTTATTCAATACAACGTCTATCATTATTTCTTCAATCAATTCATTTTTATCTTCAATACGATTTAATAATTTTATTATTAATTCTTTATTATTTTGAGATAAAAGATGAATTAACACAGTCTGATATGTTTTTCTTTTCCAAATATTGTCATAACCAAAAACATGTTTTTCACCTATAATATCTGCAACATTCAATAATCGTTCATAATCAACAGAATAAAAAGAATATATTCCTTGTTTATCATTTATTGCTTTTAATACATTGTCTATACCAAATAAAATAAATTGAATAACAACAATAATGTGGAGTTGTTCTTGTTTAAATGATTCATATGTACCAACACATTGAATTGTAGAATACATTGCAGAAATTATTTTCATTATTTCTTCTCTATTAAATCCATTTTTTTGTAATTCTTGAATAAATAATAATAATTCAAATGCACTTTGTTTGAATTGAGACCTTACACAATTTCCAAATTCTTCAAATAATCCATTATGAAGATCTTCATTTGCTTTACTACTTATTAAAATTGGTTTAAAATTAATATAAGGAATATTCTCATATAATGGTTCTGATTCTTCTTCAACTTTAATACTATTAATTAATGCATTAATTGAAGATAATAAAACTTGTGAAGTAAAAGAATAAACTGTTTGTTCTTTTTTCATACGATCAATACATTGATTAACAAAATTATAATTTCTTGGTAAATAAATAAATATTGAAGTATCTTGATAATTATCAACTTTATTTTGAATTGATATTTTTGGTAATGAATTTAAACGATTAATAGCTTGAGTTAATCCTTTTTTTGTTGTTTCAATAAGTGTTTTAAAAGAAAAAGGAGCAACAAATTTATTACTTTTTGGTATAATTTCATAAAATTGATGACATTCACTTTGATAAATTCCATATGTAGTTTTATTATTGAAAGCAATACACTCTGTAATATCAAGTTGTGGTATTTCATTATTTTCATAAATAATTCTTTCTGTTGAAAGAGAGAAACATTCAATTTTAATAGAGGTAATGGTTATAATAATATCATTTCTAAGAAATGTAATAAATGGAATTCCTTTTGGAAGAAGGTAATGAGATGAAATTTTAATTGGAATTGGTAAAGCAAAATTGCTATTCATAACAAAAATATCTCCACAATCTTCTATCATTACTAAGTCTTGATCTCTTTTTAAAATATGAACTATTTGTGTTGTATGATAAAATGGAATAAATTGTAATGTTGCTAATTTCATATCATAAATACAATAACTTGATTTATTATTTTCTGAAGAAGTGAGAATTACTAACAAATTATCAATATTTTTTATTTGAAGAATTGCTTCTTTTAATTGTATTTCTTCAATACCTTCTAAAATAATTTTAAATGTTGACATGTCTTTAATATCTACTTCATTTAGATCTTCATTTAAGAAAATAATATTATATCTAATTTTATATAAAACTCTATTTCCTTTAACACCAATGAAAATGACACTATGGACATAAGTTATTTCCTAATCAAATCATTTTTATTTGTAATACAAAAAACAAACAAATCATTTGGATGATGATATGAATATAAAATATCATTTTCTTTAAACATTACATTTATTAATACTTTAAATTGAGCACCAACTATTTGATCATTTTTAATAAGGTTAAATGTCAACTTCTTTTCTGAATCACATCTAATAAGAATACAATGTTTGTTTTCAAATAAAACAAATTTTGTAGTACTTGTTGTTTGGTCAAGTCGTTGTAATGTTCCCTGTTTATTTAAATATTACCTCTTTAAAAAAAAGAATACTAAACCGATTTGAGACAAACATCATTTTTAATAAAAAGAATAGAGTCATTTTCTTGCCAAATAAAAGTATGAGGGTATTCAAAAAGAATATCTTTAACCTCATTCTTATCAATAGCGTCAAGAAGGTTTTTGTTATTTTCAAAGACACCAAATGAACTGAATTGAAATTGCATTTAGATATTTATTTTAACTACACTTTTAAAGTTCTTTTCAGTTCCATTTTACAATTTTACATCTGAACTATTGAAAATACATACTCACAAAAAAAATAGTAAAAGAAAAACTAAAAAAATAAAAGAGATGAGTTTCATTGATGAATGTCTTGAACAATTATGGCAAGGTGAGGTAATTAAAGAAGCAACATTTCGTCAAATTTATGAAAAAGCAAAAGAAGTTCTTTCAAAAGAACCAAATATTATTCCAGTTTCACTTCCAGTAACAGTTTGTGGAGATATTCACGGACAATTTCCTGACTTTTTAGAATTGTTTAGAGTAGGAGGAAGAGTTCCTGAAACGAATTATATTTTTATGGGAGATTATGTTGATAGAGGAATAAACGGCGTTGAGGTGTTCATGTTATTAATTGCATTAAAAGTTAAATACCCTCGTAGAGTTACTCTTTTAAGGGGTAATCATGAAACAAGACAAATCTCACAAACATATGGTTTTTACGATGAATGTATGAAAAAATATGGTAATTCAGATGTATGGAAAATGTGTTGTGATTTATTTGATTTATTGGCTCTAAGTGCTTTAATTGATAATCGTATATTATGTGTTCATGGTGGTCTTTCTCCAGAAATAAAAACACTTGATGATATATCAAAAATTAGTCGATTTAAAGAAGCTCCTCATGATGGGGCATTTTGTGATTTATTATGGTCTGACCCTGAACCTGAAGTTGACACTTGGAGACCATCAAATAGAGGGGCTGGTTATCTGTTTGGTGAAAAAGCTACAACAGAATTTGTTCAAAGTAATAAGTTAGATTTCATTGCTCGTGCCCATCAAATAGTTATGGAAGGTTATGATTGGAAATTTAATAAATTAGTATGTACAGTATGGTCCGCTCCAAATTATTGTTATAGATGTGGTAATCGTGCTTCTGTGATGGAATTAGATGATTTGGGAAATCAAAATTTCTTATTATATGACGCCGCCCCAGAAGTTTGTATTTTTTTACTTATTGTTTAAACATTCTTCTATAAAACAACTAAACTTATGTAATAGAATGAACGAACAAAAGAAGCTCATAAAGAATCTTATAAAACATTTTTAACAACATACTCTTATTGAATTTTCTTATTGAATTTATTCTTTTTTTTATTTAGTTAAAACTCAAACTTACTTTTGTTATAATGCAAATCAGAGAAGAACAACCATCTGACTATGAAGAAATATATCAATTAGTTCAAACTGCCTTTAAAACTGCTGAACATTCAAGTGGTACAGAACAAAATATTGTTGTTAAAATTAGAGAATCAGATAATTATATTAAAAGTTTATCACTTGTTGGTATTCTTCAAGGCAAAATTATTGGTCATGTTATGGTTTCCAAAATTTCTATTGTTAATAACCAAAATACATATAATAGCTATGCAGTTGCTCCACTTTCTATTGTTCCTGATCAACAAAGAAAAGGATATGGAAGTCAGTTGATGAAAGAAGTTATTTCAAAAGCACAAAAATTAGGAATTACTCATTTAACATTATTTGGAGATGACCATTTTTATCATAAATTTGGATTTGAAACATCAATAGAGTATGGAATTAAAACAGATATTCCATGTGATGAGAAGAATTGTATGGTTATTCAGTTACAAGAACACGGATTAACTGGAATAAATGGAATCATTAAATACCCAGATTACTTTTTTAAGTGAAAAGTTTTTTTTGTGATTTTTCTCTTCTTAAAAGCTTTTTCCAAAATTAAACTTCATCTAAGAATTTTTATTTAATTATGTCTTCAGCACTTCAAATCAAATACCTCTTAGAAAATATTGGTAGTTGTCCTCAAAATGAAATTAAAAGGTGGTGTGATGATCTTATAAACATGTTTCCTTTATCTACTAAGTCTTTTAAGTCTTTTTATCTACCTATCTATCTAGATTTAAATGGTGTTCAAATTAGATACACAATTGATACCAATTCTACACTTTTTCAATTCACACAAGAAATTTCAAACAGATTTAAATTACCACAACCATTACATATTAATTTAGGTGATCCAGTTGATCATATTTATTTTGGAAGAAAATTTTCAAGCTTTATTTTGTTTCCTAATCAAATTATTAAGATAAGAACAGAAAGTTTAATTGAACCAACTATGCCAAAAGATGAGTATATTACTTTTCCATGGATAGAATATTTTAAAACGTTTGATAAACTTTTATCAAATTCTAATGAGTATTGTCTTCAGTTATTGAGAACTCTTTCAAGTATTCCTTTAGACCAATTTGTTTTTGATGTGATAGACTCACCATCTTGTTTAACTGCGTTATTTTTCAATGTATTAAAAGAAAGAACAGCTTCTTTAACAGAACAACAATGTATTAATTTAATTAAACAAGCATTTTCTTTTCCTGGTGAAACCAAGTACTATTCTATTATTTCTGTATTACGGTTGTGTGTATTCAATAACATTTATTTACCAGAAAAATTTATTGAAGAAATCAAACAATCAACTCAAAAAGAATCTAAATTATCACTAATTCGACCAATTTATATTTATTTAGGATGTTGTATCAAAAAAGACTTTCATCAGCAAGTTTATTTACCAAATATTAAAGATTGTAATGAATTTCAAATTATTAGTGCTGCACAACATGATTTTGAGTTAGAAGATACACAACTACTATCAGTTTATCAACAAATTACTACTTTCATTAATTCTCCACAAAAACATAAAGAATCAATAGAGCATTTGTTTGAAACTCCTTTATATTTTATTGCTGACAACAATACTTCTCTACCATTTAGTGAAAATTTTACAATATTTGCATATTTATATTTATTAAACTCTCTTGTCAAAAAATATGGTTTTAAGAATATCCCACGTACATTGGGAGAGTATTTAGTATCCTTTGTACTTCCTCAATGGAAATCATGTTTTGAATCTATTCCACTACTTTCATTAGGACTCCAATCAATAAATCTTGCGCATCATATTCTTTCATATTCTAATAACCTAAAAAGTATTGTCTCAAAGTATTTAATCAAATCATGTGAAATTCAATCATCATTAGGAAAAATTGAATTAACTGCAACACCTCGACTGATGTTAGAAAATCCACAATTAGAAGCATATATTTATATCGCATCATTTTTATCAATAGAAAATGGAGAAGATAATAGTCTTGTTTCTGTAAGTAAAAAATTTCTTGAATTTCCTCCTCGGTCTATTGATATAACACCAATTATTACAACACTACAAATACAAGAAAATGATATAGAAGGATTAGTTAGGTTATTAAATACATTAAATATAAAGTGTAGTTTATTAAATTTTTCTTCAATCTCTACAAATATAATCCCAATACTTTGTTATAACTTTTACTTTCAAGTATATCCTATTCATCCTGAATATACATATGCACATGCATTTACTTCAGTTCCAAAACATTTCGATCTAATTTCAACTCACACATTAGGTAATTTAACATTTAGTTTAAAAGCAGTTATTACAGTAGAAAATAAATTATATTTAAGAAATGGAAATAAATGGATGTGTTTAGAAAATGGAATTTTAATTGATGTAAATCCAAAGGTATGGAGTAAAATTATGAGAGAAGGATTATTCACTCAAATAGTATTGAAAGTTGGTAATGATGTAATACATAACCCAACAAGTATTGAACCAACAATTACACAAAGTGATATAAGTGATGCATCTATAAGAACTTCAGTACCAAGTATTGAATGTATGTCAGTAGAAGAAAAAATAGAATTTCTCAAATATATCATTTGTAGATATCTTGATGTTCTTAGTTCTGAAGTTTATTATAAAATATGTGAAGAATTAAAGAAAGAGAATGGAATAACAGTACTTAAATATATTCTTTCTGATAAATTTTTAAATTTCTTTCAACCTGGAGAAACACTTAATGAAGTAAGAAATGACCTTGTTGATTTAGTGGTATATTTAATGAAGAAACTCGATAAAGATTCACAAAACCTCATTTGCCAACTTATTGTAACAAAAAAACCCAATGCTGGAATGTTAAGATTTTGTTCACAATGTACTGATAACGAAACAATAAAAGAATATTCTTTACAACATTTTAATGACTTCTTTAAATTTGTAAAAGAAGAAAAACAACCATTCCAACAACTAATAAAAGAAACAATTAATGAATTAGATAAACTTGAACCAATCTATCGAAATAATGTTGAAGTTATTAGAAGTATGAAGAAAAGTATTCCAGTTGAAGCAAGTCTTATTCTTAAACGAGTTGGAAATAAAGAAGAAAGAACAAATATGATTTCTTCATTCCGTTTCCTTCGTTTAGATGATTTAGATAAAATTAAATTCTTAGAATCACTTGATTTAGATACTATGACATCTGAAGATTTGTCTGTCCTCCAAAAGTATAAAAAGAAATTAACAAATGAAAGTAAAGAAGTTTTCGATAAATTTGATCAAATAAATAAAGTACTACAACAAAGATTTGATGCAAAAATGTTCTATGACTATTGTTATGATGCTGTTTGTTTTTGTTTTATATTTATTTATTATATATATTCACCATATTTAGTTCTATGATGTGATGATGAATTAATTGCATTTTATTTTTTCAAATAATAGAATTTCTCGTTTGACCCCAAAAGAATAATCATTAAATTTAGATTAATCAAATGTATGAAAGACTTAAAATCATAGTCATCAAAATAAATAATTTTTTTATTTCCTTCTTTTTTTTTGAATGAATTAATATCATTAAAATTGTTTTATAAATCAATTTAACAATACATGTTTTATAAAACATAAAATAATTTAAACCTAACAGTAGATAAAGAATTTGACGATGGCAAAAGAAGAGTACCATAATGTGTTTGAACGAGACGAAAATGGGATTAGAAAACTTGACTTAGAGTATGGAGACTTTCCTGATGATGGGTATGATTATTCACAACACTTTGCTGAACGAGGAAATGGGATTTTCATTCAGTCTGATGGTAAAATTATACAACCAGAAGATAGAGGGGCTGATGAAATTGAGATTGTAAACGATATTCCTGATGACATTGACCCTGAAATTCTTGCTATGTTGAATGGGGATAAAGAAACTAATGATATGGATGATGATTTTGTTCAAAAAGCAATGGGAAAGGAAGTTCAAAAAAAAGAGAGAAAAGAAAGGGAAGAAGATCGAGAATTTGAAAAGACTCTGAAAATGTGGGATAATGATGAAGATGAACCTATTAAAGATGATTTGAGTGATAGCTTAGAGTTTGAAGAACAAAAAGATGATGACATTCCCTTAGATGAAGATATGTTAATTGAAAATGAGCCAGTTGATGGGTTATTTAAGAATGGTAATCCAGTTGATATGTTAGATTTAAACCAAGAGTTTATTGATTTTGATGAATCAGATGTACAACTTGCCATGAACTCTGTGAACTTAGAACAAAATCCAAAGAAACACCGCCACAATCAACCCAAACAAAGAAAAGAAAAGAAAGTAACAAAAGAAGACCTTGAAATAGACCCAGCACTTTTGTTAAAACATGCACAACGTGTAATGGTAGATGAGCCAGAAGAGACAGAAACTATTGTTGTTCAAACAGTTGTACAAGAAGATATTCTTCAACATCAAGAAAAAACAAAACCAAAGACAAAACAAAAGAATAAACCAAAAATGGTAAAAGCACCATTAAAGAAAAAAAAGTAACTCTTAATTTTTATTACATTAATTTTTGATTTATTTCTAGTTAATACATCCAGTTATTAAAATTATTATGTGAATATTGTATAAAATACCATTTACAAAGAAAGTGTGATTAACAAATTATATTCAAAGATTATTGAAATAAATTAGGAAGAAGTATATTTTATGAAAAATTATTCACAAAAAGTTAAAATAAAAAATGAAAAAAAAACTGAAATTTTTAATAAACAATAAGAATGTCTCGAAGACGTCAAAATGAAAAGGACCAAGCACTTGAACTTCTAGGAAAAGCTAGAGAAGGTAAAATTGACATGGAGGAAGTAGCAATAAATTGTATCGCACAAGATGGGTTTGATGATATTGATGATATTGATATTGAAGATTTAAAGAATGAAAGTATTAAAGAAGAATCAAAAGAAGAAGTTGGAGGTAAGAAGATGGTTCAACAAAAGTTAGTTATTGAAGGAAAGATTAATCCAGAGGTTAAAGAAATGATTAAAGAAAAAACCGAAATTACTATTTCAAAAGAAAAGGCTCCACCAATCAAAATGCCAAAAAAATTTATTCTTAATGTTCCTAAAAAAACAGACACTAATGTATTGAAAAATGTCCCAATACAAAATTTAGATTTCTTCTATATTGATTTAGTAAGTGTTACTACAATGAAAGGTTGTGTCTTTTTAATAGGAAAAGTAAAAGGAGATAATGGATTTATTTCTTGTTCAATTCTTGTCAAAGGTATTAGAAGAGTTTTGTTTGTTGAACCTAAAAATGAATTTGTCAATAAGCCAAAAGAAGTAATAGAAGAATTAAAGAGACATTATAAATCAACTAATGTAGTATTTGTAGAAGCAACAAAAGAAATGATTATTAATCCACAAGATACAAACGATAATAAAGAGTTATTAGAAAAAAGGGTTATCAAAGGGATTCAAGTTGAATGTTATTTTGATGATAAAGAATTAAATGATACTGGAAAAACTTATGAAAAAGTTTATCAAAAAACATTGACATGTGAAGAAGTGTTTCTTAGTAATTATTCAATATTTGGTCCATCTTGGATTAAATTTAATGGATTAACTGTTGTACGTACTTCTGTAGAACAAAAGTCATGGTGTTTAAGAGAATATATTTTAGACCTCAAAAAAGTTAATCCTAAAACATCAATTAAAACTTCTATAACAAACACACTTATTCCTCCTTTAAATATTTGCTCTATTGAAACAATTTGTTTAAATGAAGAGAAAACAAAAAAACCAATGATGGTTTCATTAGATGTAGTTAAAAGTGTTCCTATGAGTCATAGTATGAAGGCATGGAGAGATGATGTTTATACGTTTTATATAAATCAAGGGGTTAAGTGTTCAAAAGGAATGGAAGCAAAAGATCAAAGAGAACTTTTGTTAAAAGTATGTAATTTCATTCAACAACATGACATTGATTTGATTATATCACATGACATGACAACAACATTAATGCCATTTTTTGATATCATTGAATCATCAGGGGAGGTTTCTGCTTATTCTAAATTTGGAAGACTAAAAAGGACACTCACTAATATTAAATCAAAAGATAATAAAGATGGTACTTTTGCAGGAAAAACCTTCTTTTCTGGAAGGTTGTTAGCAGATACATTTGTATTATCAAAAGAATTCTTAAAGTCAGAAAAAATTAATGACTTAAATACTTTAACAAGTCATTATCTTGGAATCCAAAGAGAATATAATATTGATGATTTGACATGTTCAAGTGACATTGAACTTGCGTTACAAGACAAAAATAAAATTGAGAATATTAGAAATTATCTTGAAGAAAATTCTAGGTTAGTTATAAAACTTTGTAATCAAATGAATGCAATTGCAATGACCAAAGAATTAACTAACTTGGCTGGTAATATTTGGAGTCATTCTTTCTTTGGAAAGAGAGCAGAACGAGTTGAGTATTTACTTCTTCATGAATTTATTAAACAAACAACATTGTATATTTTACCAGATAAAAAGTTTGGGGAAGGAAGTCAACATAAAAAATATGCTGGTGGGTTAGTTTTAGAACCTGTCAAAGATTTTTACTCAGATCCAATTTTATTAATAGATTTCAAATCCTTATACCCATCAATTATTATGGAATTTGGTGTTTGTTTTCTTAATTCTCAACTTGGAGGAGAGAATAATAAATCAATGTTACCAGAAATTATTAAAAAATTGGTTATGAGAAGAAGACAAATTGTAAGTGAAATGGAAAGGTTAGGAGATAAAGATGAAATTAAAAAAGCACAATTAAATACACAACAACTATCTGTAAAAGTAATGACTAACTCTATTTATGGTTGTCTTGGATTTAAAGGAAGTAGATTTTATTGTCAAAAAATTGCTGAATGGATTACTGGTAAAGGAAGAACTATTTTAACAAATACATGTGAACAAGTTCAAAAAATGGATATTCAAGTAATTTATGGAGATACTGATTCATTAATGGTTAGACCACCAAAAATTAGTATGAATGATTTAAAAACTTTTGGCAATAATTTATGTGCACAAATCAATAAAAGTTATAAGTCATTAGAAATTGAAATTGATGCGATATTTGAAAAATTATTATTATTAAGAAAGAAGAGATATGCTGCTACAATGATTCTTGATGGAGGTAAAAAGAAAAAAGAGTTAAAAGGGTTAGACGTTGTAAGGAGAGAATGGTGTCCTCTATCTAAAGAAATAGGATATTATTGTATAGACTTAATATTGTCTGATCCAGGATTAGTTAAAATGCAACAAACATTAGAAATTTATTTTAAAAATATGGCAGAAAAATTAAGAAGTGGTAAAGTCGATATTCACCAATTAGTTATTACTAAAGGATTGAATAAAGACCCCCAATCATATCCACAAAAGATTGATCATGTTGCTGCTGCATTAAAATCAAGTAAACATTATAAAGCTGGTGATCAAGTTAAATATTTAATTGAAAAAGGAGATAATACAAAATCAAGTAGTGACAGATCAATTCCACTTGATGTTGTTGAAAAATTAGAGAAATTTGAACCTGATTATGAGTATTATTTAGATACACAAATTTATGCACCAGTTTCAAGGTTATTTGAAGTATTTCCTAGTATGAATATTAAAATTAGAGAATGGCTTGGATTAAATCCAACAACAAATTTGTATAGTAGAATTGTTGTGACAACAAATAAAAGTGGTTTATGGCTAGGTTTTGAAATTGAATGTAGTGAATGTAAAAAAGTATTTACATATAGAGCATATCAAGAAAGGGATATGAAGTGCAGATGTCCAGAATGTAAGAAATTATATACATCTACTGACTTAGTTTCTAAAGGAAAACAATATATGGAAAAGATATTAGATGAATATTTAAAACAAGAAGTATCTTGTAATGATTGTGGAAGAATTTATACTAAGGCAGGAAATAATGCAGTTTATGATGACTCTTTTGATTGTTGTGGAAAGAATTATGAATTTAATATTAAAAAGAGTGATGTCATCGAAAAATTAACAAGTCTTTATGTTATTACATCATCAAGACTTAACGATCAACAAAAAATTGATTATGATATTGATGCATTACATTCATCAGTAAAAGGATTTTTAGATAAACCATGTTTACAAAGAGGAAGATAAAATGAAAATAATTGAATTAATAAAACCTTTTTTAAAAAGTTCATGACTACTACTCTCAACCTAACCAAATAGTATTTTGAAGGCAGGATAATTTTAATTGAAACTCTAGATGAAAAAAAATAGGTATTAAGAGACTTATTCATAAATTATGAATACAATTTAATTTTGATTAATAATTCTTTACTTTTCATACTGGTTGGTTATTATCAAAAAAGTATAAAACAATCAACATAAATATTGTCTTATTTGTTACAAGACAATAATTAATTATTAACAAATACTAAACTTTATACTTTTAATAAAAGGAAGCAATTTTATTAGGTTAATAAATATAGTAATTAATGTTCTATTGAATTGATAAAGACTTTTATGAAGTAGAAAGTATTTTAATATGAGCTAAACAACAATTCTTCAAATGAACTAAAGGTTGAACCATTATTATTTCTTTTGTTTTAAATTTGCGAAAAAATAAAAAATAAAAAACGGTAATAGTAAAAATTAATAATCCATGTAAATTAAATAAAATGACAGTCAAATTGCCTACCCATTAAAAAAAGGTAAAAAAAAGATTTTAGTTTAATTTTCTGTTGGGAATGAACAACTTCCAAATTCTTATTTTATTAATAAGTATTTGTTCTGCAGAGATACTTACTGATGGAGTTCCATTTAAATTAAATGGAATTAATTCTGTTTCATTAGACTATTCAATTAATCCAAAACACAGAAATAATAAGATTAGAAGTTATATTACATTAGATGCAACGTCACAAACATCAATTAAAATCTCTATTTCTATTAATGGTAAAGAAATCATTCCTCTTCAAGAGTATATAGAACCTATTGCAATTGAAGAAATTGATGAATATAAAAATGCTGTTCATAAAATTACTGTTTCTTCTTCAGCTCCAATGAGTGGAGTAATTACTGCAGCTGGTGCAATATATCTTTCTGATTGTTCTCCTGTTACATTTGATTCTTCTAACTTCAATTATATGGTTCACTTTATTTATGAGGCAAAGAATACTCATTTCTCACATGAAAATGATTGTACACTTATTTCTTCTTTACTTCTTAATTTTACTAAAGGAGTTTCCTTTTATTTTGAACAAGAACCAAATAGTCAGTCAACAAGTGAATTTAATAAATATTCTCTTTACCAATACATCCCAGTTTTTGAAGATGGAACTGTTTTTATTCATGCATTAGGAATTGAAGGAGGAGTTCAAGAAGCAACAGTAAATTCATTTTTAACTCTTCAATATCTTAATGATTGTAATGGAAAGAAACAAAAAATTCATTTGGAATCAAGTGGGTCTTATGCATTTTATAGAGTACTTCAAGTAACTGCCTCTGTTTCTGGTCTTCCATTATCAGTAATAGAGTCAAGTCAATTTGATGGAACAATGGAAGTGTATTATGGAATTTGTAATGCAGAAAAAATAGGTGATATTAAAAGTGGAGATAACACTATTCTCTTAGCTAATAATTGGTCTAATAATAATTTTGCTATTGTAGTTAAATATAATGTTCCAAAGCCTATTGACATTGAGGTTATTCATTACGAAGTTATTGCTCTTTCATCAGCAAATGAATTTTTTATGCACAGTGATGTAGCTTATGGATCATTCTCCTTATGTGGTTTAACACAAACTACTAAAATTACAACTTCTCTTGACCAAACAATTACAATTTCTACTGGAATTGATAATGTCCCAATTGAGGATGCAACTAGTTCTTCCAAAGAAATTGTTAAACAAAATTTAGAAGGTGGTAGTTATATGATATTGTTTAAAGGTAAATATGGAATTGTAGAAACTACCTTTGAAGTTTCAAATGATATTTTTGAATTACCACCAGAAGGAACTTCCAGAATTGGATGTTCAAATGCTGTTTATTCAGTAATTGTTGAAGAAGGAGCAATGGACTATTTTGTAATGTTAAAATCACTTGAAGTAGAACCAACATATACAATTTATGTAGACCAAAATATTGATAATTTAAATGAAAACGCACAATTCTCATCAAATAAAGGACAAGTTTATATTTCTAATATTCATTATCCATTTGAAAATTATTCAATTACAACTGGTCAATATTATATCAAAATCATCAACTTCCCAACAAATGCACATTCTCAAGTACAACACTCGGGATCAATAGAGTTATGTGATAATGTCACTAAAACAGTTACTGTAACAAAGGATTATCAATACGCTCGAATTATTTTGAAAGGTTGGAATGATGAATATACATTTACTTCATCTTGCAACTTAGACTTTGTTGTTAATGGTGAATACAATACTTTTGGAAACCCAAGACCACTTGATGAAAATGCTCAATTTAAAACAACAGGCACAAATTTCACAATAAAATACTCAGACCCTGCTTTTAGTAACAGTATTTCTCATGTTGGATTTAGAAGTACAGATGGAAAAGAACATGAATGTACTATTCAATATAGTACAGTGTCATATAAAATAATACGTATCCATAATGGATTTAATACCGTTGACTTAATTTTATGTTGTTGTGGTGGATTATTATTGTTAATTTTCATTGCCTATATTGCATTGATTGTCATTGGTCTTGTTAAGGGTTGGCTTAAACCAAGTTGTTCAGTGAAGAAAATTGAATAATTCATTTTTATTTTCTTAGATAGGTTACTATTTGGACAATTAATGTTGACCTTCAAGTGTTATATAA
>NW_008576034.1:0-1964 GCF_000257125.1 Entamoeba nuttalli P19
TTTTTGAATATAAATAATGAATGGTAATTCAATTCATGAAGAACATTTATACTCCTCAATTTCACTGAATGTATATTAGCTTTTTTCTAATCACTCGTTTCTTTCTTTTCTTTATAGAGAATCAACTTATAATTATTGAATTTATCAGAGAATCAGAGAAATTTGTATCTCAAAGGAAAGTAATTGGTATGATTATCTTTATGATTGTTGGAATAAAAAGATTACATTTGTTATGATTTAACTCTCTTTTTATCTAGTTATCTAAAAGAAAGATTGAATATAAATAAGTATACACTCTTGTCTTGACAATCAATTTCTACAGTTATTAGTTTTCTTTACTATAGAGTATTTCTTGTTTATGATGTTATATTCAATGTTCGTATAAATAAGCAATTTCATAAGAAACAATTAATCAATTAATTTAAGACAAAGTTTAATTATATGAGATGAATAAAGTATAATTGAGGTTTAACCCATTATTGATAAATTTATGTCTTTTAATAATTCAATTAACAGAATCTATATCACTACTATATTGTTGTTGATTGTTATTGTAAAGAATGAAGAGAAAAATCAAAAACTAATAAGGAACAAGTTCAATAAATGTTTATAACTATAGTTAATTATCTTCTTAGATACACTTAATTGTATCTATTTTGAATATCTATTATTAAGAGGCATATCATAATAAATCATTTTAAATATCAATTAGTTACATTGAACTAAATAAAAATGGTTTAAAGTACATTTAAAAATATACTGTATCTAACAAGTTCATAACAATTATTCATGATTGAGACTTTGTTATTTAATCACTTTTAAATAATGATTTTACAATCACGAAAAGTGATTTGATTTTGTTTAAAAATGAAATGATGCAGATTTGATTAGAAGAGATTGTATCATTGATAAACAAACTCTTTAAACCAGTTAAGTTGTCTTCAAACAAAGTACATAAATGAAATCATCTTTTGTTCCATGTTCTAAAGAAATTTATGAAGTTATTGAAGGAAATGAAATAGAAACATTCAGTTCACAAAGTAGTCTTTCTGATAGTGTCATTTCAACAACGCCTTCTTTTCAAAGAAAATCTATAAAGAAAGCACGATGGAGAAAAAGTCTTAAAGAAAAAGCAGTGACTTTAGGAAAAGGTATTGGAATATCAAATACACTTCGGTATTTAAAGAAATTTCCAGAGTATCGGAATTTATGTGCATCAACACTTTATTATTGGATTAGAGCTGAAGAAAGAGAGTTATCATCTGTTTCTAAACAAAGGATATAATTTATATTTATTTTCTATTTATAAAACAATAAATATGCAATAAAAAGAATTAAATAAACTCATAACAACAACTTTTTATAACTATTTAGTTTTTTAATTATCAAAAGTAGAATTTTAGTTGAATCATTTATCATTGAGTTTTTTAACAAATACACTTTGATTCATTAAGTGTAATTATTCATGTAATACTTCATTTGTATTTACAAAAACTTTTGTAGTAACTTCTTTACAACATTGTTTTTCATTTTTTGAATATTATTAAATTTTCGAGTTAGTTGATAATTCTATTCAATCAAATGATATGAAACAGTTTTAAAACATACTTCATTTGTATTTTTATAATTTATTCAATAAATATGATAATTAACATTGTATAAACTAACAGAAGAATTAGATTTTGTTTTTGAATGATAAATTAAACAGAAAAGTTATAATCAAATTTATTCCTATTACTATCAAATATAAATTCTTCACTTATAAATTTATTTTTTACAAATAGTTTCATAAATATGTGTATAATGTATGTATTATAATATTTGTATTTTTATTTAATAATGTGCAATATTCTAAAATAGAACATTAGTATTATTTAGTTAAGAGTAAATATCGAAAGTTGAACGAAACGTTCTGTTTTTCTTTCTTTTTTGAAATTAAGTGTCAATTCTTTTATTCTATATTA
>NW_008576035.1:0-266 GCF_000257125.1 Entamoeba nuttalli P19
GGGAATGTAATTGAAAAAGCAAAACCACTTATTTCTATAGCATCAGATTTTATTCCAGGTGGTGAAATAATTAAAAAAGGTACAGAAGTAATTAGTAAAATAGCAGAACCTACAAGTGAAGTATTAAATAGAATAGCATCAGGTGAAAATGTTGTTGGAGCAACTAAAAGATATTTAAATCAAGTTAAAAGTGAAATACCAAATGATATTACTAAAACAGCAAGTAAAATTATTAATCAAGTACCTGAACATATTTCATTAAAACC
>NW_008576036.1:0-4326 GCF_000257125.1 Entamoeba nuttalli P19
ACTTATATCATTTAATCTAATTCTGTGTGGAAATATTTTCCTTCTCTCTTTTGTTCTTGATCTTTTTGTGAATTTTCTTTATTAATTCTTGGTCTATAATTGTCTGGATCTCTTCTGAATGTAATGTTCAATGATTTCAAAAATGTGTTCATTCCATCAACCATATTAACTGGTGGATTTGCAATACATTCTTCTGCTGGTTTACCTTCATATACAACAACTTTATCAGCAAGATAAGTAGCCATAATAAAATCATGTTCTACAATAAATGCAGTCTTTTTAGAGTGAAGAATAAATCGTTTAATAACTTTAGAGGCAACTATTCTTTGTTCGGAATCAAGATATGCTGATGGTTCATCAATTAAATAAACATCTGCTGGTTTTCCTAAACATAATACTAAAGCAACTCGTTGTAATTCTCCTCCTGAAAGTGTTTTTAATTTATGACTTAATAATGGTTGAATATTTAATGGCTTAATAACATCAGTATTAAATTGTGGATGAGAGAACATTGTTTTAATTTTCTGTTCTAATAACTCTTGAACAGTTCCTTCAAACTTTGGTGAAATCTTTTGTGGTTTATATGATACATTCAATTTTGGAAGTTGAATACTTTCATCATCTGGAGATGTTTGACCTGCTAATAATCTAATAAATGTAGTTTTACCTGTACCATTTTGTCCTAATAATACAATAATTTCTGATGTATCAAATCCTCCTGCTTTAACAGTTAAATGGAATTTATCAAGTGTTTTAGTCATAGCAGGATAATGATATTTAGTTTCATTAGCTCCTCCTTTTTTCTTACTATGTGCTTCTTCTGCAAGATTTCTTTGATGCTCTTTCTTTTCCTCTT
Organism: Entamoeba nuttalli P19; assembly: GCF_000257125.1. Lineage (NCBI taxonomy): Eukaryota > Evosea > Mastigamoebida > Endamoebidae > Entamoeba > Entamoeba nuttalli. The sequence goes on from NW_008576036.1 coordinate 857, forward strand.
TTCTCTTAGCACGAGCTTCTTCAATTTTAGCTCTATCTTCTTCTTTGCTTTCATCTAATTTTTCTGTCTCTTCACCACGACCAGAATCTCCAATCTTAAATTTAAGTGCTTCTTCTCTAAATCTCATATTTTCTGTTGGGATAAATCCATCAAGGAAGATGTTAATACCTTCTCTAACAGAGAATGGCATTGTACATACTCCATATGCTCCTGGACTACCATAAAGCATTACAATAAAATCTGACATATAATCCAAAACTGACAAATCATGTTCTACAACAATAACATAATTTTCTGGAGTAATTAATGAACGAATTAAATGTGCAGCCTTTAAACGTTGACTAACATCAAGATATGATGTTGGTTCATCAAACATATAAATAGTAGCTTTCTTTAATGCAACAGTAGCAATAACAAATAATTGTAATTCTCCTCCTGAAAGAACTTGAACTCTTTTATTAAGAATTCTTTTAATATCAAGAATTTCAACAACTTCATCAAATGCATTTCTTTCATCTAATGCACGAAGAATTTCTCCAACTGATTTAATAGAATTAACAGTTCGTGGAACACTATCAACGTATTGAATTTTCATTTCTGCTTTGAATTGATCATCAAGAAGTTTCTTAAAGTAATTTTGTAAATCACTTCCTCTATAATATTTAATAATTTCTGCCCATGACGGTGGATTTTTATATTGTCCAAGATTTGGTTTAATAGATGCTGCTAAAATCTTCAATGCAGTAGATTTACCAATACCATTAGTACCTACTAATCCAAGAATTTGTCCAGGTCTTGGCATTGGTAGTCTATGTAATTTAAATGAATTTGGTCCATAACGATGAGTAGTGCATTGTTCTAAATTCTTTGGAAGATTAATGATTTTAATTGCTTCAAATGGACATTTCTTTACACATAATGCACACCCAATGCATAACGTCTCTGAAATAACTGCTCGTTTATCTTTTGGAAGTACTTCAATACAAAGTCCTCCTGCTCTATTAATTGGACATGTCTTTTTACATTCTAATCTGCATTTTCCTGGTTTACATCTATCGTTAATTACAGCGATACGATCAAGAGTATCTTTAGCATGTCTATCTTGACTCATTTTAAAGGAATTAACTTCTGAACTAAAAAAATTTGTAGGGTTTTTTCTATCAAAAAACAAATTCTATTTTTTTTAATTACTTTCTTAACTTCTTCTTTCTTTTTTTTTATAACAAAACATTATTTTGTTTTATACTTTTGTTTTGTATTTAATGTTTTTGGTGTTGTTATATTCTTTCACCACACAAAACAATGAAAGAAATATCATTAACTAAGAAATTAACACAACATAATAAGTACCTATTCATTAGAGTAAAAAAGAATAGTACAGCATTAAATATTATGTCAAACATAAAAAAGTTATAAAGAATATTATTGAAACACTTCCAATAATAGTTAGAGTTATAATAATTTTCATGGTTATTTTTTATCACACAGTTGTTTCATTTTCTTCATTAATATAAAGAAATATTATTCATTTCAATACTAAGTAACGAAACTACAATTATGTGATGCTACAACTATCTAACCTCACTTAAATGAAAAAATGAAAGAAAAAAAGTTTAATAATAACATTAATATATATTATTTGTTGTAATTTAAAACAAATAAATATATGAACACTATTTATTAAATTATTGAAATGAATGTTAAATTTAATGTATCTTCAATATTTTTATGAATGGATTTTGAAGAGTGTTGAAATTTACTAATTTAAATTCATTTTTATTTTTAGGTTTTTGTGTTTTTGGTGTATTAGTTGTTTAGTAATTTTTTCAAATGACTCTTGTATTTAATTATTTATATGAAATAATAGCACAAAAACAATGAACAGAAAAATTAAAACATCAATAATATTTCTACTCTATTTTTCATTTATATAATTTATATTATCTTTTAGATAAAAATTGTATGAGCTATTTCTATTTAAAATCTAAGACTATAGAATTTGAATTATTTAATTATGTTGTTCATACAAGAAGTACCATAAATAATTTATTTGAAAAATAAGTTAATAAAATACCGGAATAGTTAATTAAAATGGAAGAATAAATATTTGATAAAATAGGCATACTAATTAGAATAATATTAATAATATAAAAAACACTAACACAACAAATAATGTTGAACCAATAAAAAATGAATTAATATATCAAATAGAACATTAAATAAATTTAAAAAATTGTTCTAAACTTGATAGTTAGCTAATTGATATAAAATCATTTCTGAACCATTAAAACAAAAGGAAAAAATATGCTATGGAATGATATAGTACTTGATATTCAACAATTAAAGTTCATGTATTAATTGTAGATTCAAACACATTGACTTGTTTATATTGGAATAGTAAGTTATTGGTGTTTATAAATAAAGTATCAAATAAAACGCATTTTTAAGTTATTTTTAATTTAATTTACTAAGTTATAAAATATAGTTATTAGAAAAAAAGTATAAAGGTAAATTCTCAAGAAAAATCATATTGTCATTAAAATGAAAGATTTTTATGGTATGAGTTTTTTGAAAATAAAATAATCTCTCAAATATATAGATAATTGTATTTGTTTAATTTTTTTTATAAACATAAAAAATGATTCATTTTTTGACTCAGGACAATCAGTAGTTAGTAAGGTTTTTTATTTATTATATAATTTAGGTTGAGTTTTCGAATTAGGATATTCAACTTATTTCTTAAATCTGATTTACTCAAAAAAGATAATTCCATAATTGTTTAACTCACAGAAAATGGACAAATTTATGAAAATTTTCCCAAAAATAAAAAGAAAATATCCAAAAAAAATAAAAAGTCAAAAAGAAACTAAAAAAACAATAATTTGTGATGATAGATACAGAACAATTAATCACAGCTGTCTTCAATGAACTTGATGAAGAGCATACTGGGTATATTGATATTAGTGAATATTATGCTGGACTCTGCCAGTTCGTTCCTGAAGCATCTTTTGATGCTGCAAAAGCTTTGTTTAAAATCTCTGATATTCAAAAAAACAATAGGATTGGTTTAAAACAATTTACTGAGTTAGTTCATTTTTATGTCAAAAACCAAGATGACGAAGACGAGTATTCAATTCTTTTTAAAAAATGTAACTCAAACGGTTTTGTTCAAATAGAACAAGTTCACCAAATGTTTATTGCTATCAACAATAAACTAACAAAAGAACGGATTGATGAAGTGTGTAAAGAGTGTCATAAAGAACAAGAAGATAAATTAAATTATCAAGAATATATGAGCTGTGCATCAAAAGTTCGTTATGAGACACATATGGAGGAATATGAAGAATAATTGAATAAAATATATCTCTTTAAGTGTTTTAGTAGTTATAAAAGAACTTCAAAGACCAAACTTAGTTCAATACCAAACAGAAACCTTTTAGGACAAGAGAAGATGAACGTGATAAGATTTA
>NW_008576037.1:0-1718 GCF_000257125.1 Entamoeba nuttalli P19
AAAAATAGTAAACAACGGCGAAGTGAACTTTTAATTCAAAAGGTGAATGAGTGCATTGAAGATATTAAATCAAAATAGTGAAGCAAGTAGACGTGATCAATCTCTTATGATGAATATGCATGCAGCAAGATCGTTAGAGGCAATATTAAAAACAAACTTAGGACCAAAAGGAACATTAAAGATGTTAGTTAGTGGTTCAGGTGGAATTAAGTTGACTAAAGATGGAAGGGTATTACTCAATGAAATGGTTTGGCTATTTCTTCTTTTATTTTTATTGATATACTTACATTATAGCATATTCAACATCCAACTGCAAATCTTATTGCACGTGCTGCTACATCACAAGATGATATTGTTGGAGATGGAACTACATCTACTGTATTGTTGTGTGGTGAAATTATGAAACAATGTGAGCCATATTTAAATGAAGGAATTCATCCAAGATTGTTGGTTGAAGGGATTGAATTAGCAAGACAACATTTATTTGATTATTTACCAAAAGTTGTAAAGAAGATTGATTGTAATGATCAATTAGTTCTTGAACATGCCGTAAAAAGTGTTATTGGAACAAAAATTACAATAGATTTTGTAGACCAATTATCAAAAATGATTGTTGATGCAGTAAAACTTATTAAAATTGATAATACCATTGATTTGTTTATGGTAGAAATCCAAAGTATGAAACATAAATTTGCAACAAATACAGAACTTATTAAAGGATTAGTCATGGATCATGGAACTCGACATCCAGGAATGCCTCATGATATAAGAAATGTATTTGTATTAACATGTAATGTATCTATGGAATATGAAAAGAGTGAAGTGAATAGTTCAGTTTGTTATTCAGATGTAACACAACGAACAGAAATGGTAAAGAATGAGAGAAAGTATGCAGATGATCAAGTAGCTAAAATTGTTGATTTAAAGAGAAGATTAGTTGAGAAATATGGAGAAGATGTTGGACTTCTTGTTGTAAATCAAAAAGGAATTGATCAACCAAGTCTTGATAAACTTGCAGCTGCAAAAGTTATGGGATTAAGAAGAGCTAAAAGAAGAAATATGGAAAGACTAACTCTTGCATGTGGAGGAGTTGCATTAAATAGTTTTGAAAATGAAATTCCATTTGAATGTTTAGGACATGCTGGACATGTGTATGAGACAGTTATTGGAGAAGAGAAATATACGTTTGTAGAAGAATGTGAACATCCAAAGTCATGTACTATTCTTATTAGAGGATCTGATGATCAAGAAATTGAACAAATTAAAGATACAATTAGAGATGGATTAAGAGCATGTAAAAATGCTATGGAAGATGGAGGAATAGTTTTAGGAGCAGGAGCATTTGAGTTACAATGTTGGAAAGAATTAAAAGAATTTGCTAAAAGTGTTAAAGGAAAAGCAAAATTAGGAGTTGAAGTAATGGGAAATGCAATGTTAATTATACCAAAAACATTAATAGAAAATAGTGGATATGATGTTATTGAAAGATTATATGAATTAGAAGACAATATTTTAGAAGGAAAAATTGGAGGAGTTGATATTGAAACAGGAGCATTTAAAGAAATAGATGATGTTTGGGATGGAATTAGAGTTAAGAAACAAATGATTCAATTAGCTAGTGTACTTGCATCTCAATTAATGTTAATTGATGTTGTAATGAGGTGTGGATCAGCTAAGAATCGACCTGCAGGAGCTGATGCTGGACAATTTAATTAAAA
>NW_008576038.1:0-3825 GCF_000257125.1 Entamoeba nuttalli P19
TACTTTCATTCTTATCATTTATTAGCTCTGGTTCACCATTTTCTTCATTTACTAATTCTTGTCTTAATTTTTCTTTTACTTCAAAATATTCTTTTTCGTCATTGTTATTAGCAACAAAAATAGCTGTTTGTCGTTCTTCTAAAGTTTTATCAATCATTTCAAAAATAGAAGGATATTCTGCAATTAACATTTCAACCATTGTGTAAATATTTCCAGTAATTCCTTCATTTTTTGACCAACATAAATTTGGTGCTAATATTTTTGCTAGTGTTAATGAATCCATTTGAGTATCTTCATGATTTAATGAAATTCTATAACAAAGTTTCATTAAACGATTTAAGAGTGCTTTATTATATAAAGGTAATTTATCAATATATTGAATGATTAAGACAATATTTTTTTCTGGTGTTTCTTCAATAAGTTCAGGAATTGAGTCATAAGGAAGTAATGGTTCAGGTAAATTTCTTAAATAAATCTTAATGATATCAGCTGCAATTAATGCGTTAGGTATTTCAAAATCTTTTCCTAAATTAATCAATGGAATAATCTTATTTATTATCTTTCCATCACCTTTTCTTTTAAATACAAAAGGATCTTTTACTCCTTCTTCATCTAATACAAAGAAACATTGATCAATTGCTTGTGGAATTAATAATGATTCATCAGGTTCATTTTCTTTCATATATGTTTCAAGACTTTTACCAAATAATCGTTTACATTTACATTGAATTTGAGTTGAAGTAACAATGTCAATCCATTCTTTTTTTTGAGTTAAATCATTAAATAATAAAGTAGTAGTTTCTTTCTTTACATCACTTTGATCAAAAATTTGACATTCATTTTCAGGTAATTCTTCTATTTGACAATCATTTAACCAATATTGTAATGGTTGATGTTGTTTTTGATCAGAAGAAATTAATAAAATAGTATCTTCAAATAAAAAGCAATAAATAGGGATATTTAATTCATCAAAACATTGTTGAACCCATTGTTGATTTAGTTCTTCATCTGAAATGACTTCAATTTTAACTGATTTAAGAATAACTTGATCTTCATGTAATAACATACGATCAGTAGGAAAATAATCACTACATTTAAAATGTTTTCTTAAATTCATAATTTTAATAATATTTGGATATGTAGAATAAATTGCTTTAAGAGAAGAGTCAATAATTTGTAAACCATAAACAATGTCATATGATTTATTCCAATTAGGATCATTTCCTGAAAGATGTTGAACAATACCAACAAATGTTTTAAATAAATTTGAGACATATTCTATGTATTTAATATAAACCATTGCTAATGTATATTCTTTATTAATTTTTATTTTTTTAGGTAATTTAGGGAAAAAATGTTCTGATGCATAAAGTGCAATACATAATTTATGATATACTGACGTATAATTAACTAAAATATTATCTAAATTCTCATCATATAATATTACTACTTTAATAATAATGTCTGATATTACTTCTTTTCTTTCTTCATTTCCTTGAAAATATTCTTCATACATTTTTCTTATTGAATATAATGATTCACTTAATGATAAATGAATTGATTTTATTACTTCTAAATTGGATGGAAACATTTCATTTAACTCTTCTTTACTTATTTTTGTTTTCTTAATAACTTCAGGTGTAAAAATACTATAATACTTTTCAAATGTTTTCCCATTTTCTTTCATCACTTCTTCTAATTGAATTAACTCATTAAATTCATCTTTAAAACTTGTTGTTTCTGTTGTTGTCATAAAAATGATTCAATTAACAATTAATAATTCTTTTTTAAAAACTTCTTTATTTTACTATATTTTTTTTTTATATTGTTTAGATACAATTTTGAGAATAAAAATCTATTTTCTTTTTTTATTTTTATACTTCAAATAATGTTATATTTCGTTTTGTTTTTAATAACTAATTTTTTTTTTAAACTCGTTTTAGTTCATTCATTTCAAATTACTTCACTTGATGGAATATTTAATTAACTTCTTACAATTAAATCGATTTAAACAATTAAAACATGAATTGGATTCTTATCAAGAAGAATTTACTACTCTTTTTAATGACTATAATAATAATTATCAACAAACCTTTCAACAATGTAAAAATCAATGTAAATTGATGTTAATCTTCCATCATTCACCTCAATCTCCATTATCTCTTCAATCCCTTTCTTCACTTTTAACAGATACCCAACTCATTCAAACTATCAATCAATATTATTTAATGTTTATTTCAAATGTTAATACTGATATTGGACATAAACTTGAAGAAATACATGACATTGCATCATTTCCATCAATTTCTATTGTCTTTCCTTTTAATGGTGTTTCAGGTCAGTTATTAACAGTATTAAAACACAATGAATTTACAAGTGATACATTGATGAAAATTGCTATTCAACATACTAATTTATTTAATGAAATTATTGAAGAAAGAAGAGTTGAAGAAGAAAGAAGAAGAGTTAGGGAAGAACAAGAACAAGAATACAAAAAAGCATTAGAAGAAGCAAAGAGACAAGAAGAAATAGAACAGAAAAAACAAGAAGAATTACTTCGAAGAGAAGAAGAGAAAATAAAAGAAGAAGAACGACAAAAGAATGAAGAAAAGGAAAAACAAAGAGAAAAAGAAGAAATTCTTAATGATATGAAAAGAAAGAAGCAGATATTTGAACAAGAACAAGAGCCTAATGGAAAAGACACTTGTATTATTAGTGTTAGATTTCCTAATGGAAAGAAAATTCAAAGGAGATTTAATAAAAAAGATAAATTACAAAAATTATATGACTTCGTTGATGCTAATCAAAGTGCTACAAGAAATTATTCTCTCGTTAGATTAATACCAAAAAAACGATTTGAAAATAAAGAAATAAGTTTTGAAGAAGAAAAATTATATCCATCAGCAATGCTTGTTGTTGAATTAAATTAAATTATAAAAGAAATTTTAAATTACGATTAAAAGTTCATCAGTTTTTCTTATGACAACATGAAGGAATAAATCAGAATGACTCAAATTTAAAGCAAGCCATAATAAGGGTGTGTCAAGAGGAATAGTTATTCCTTGTATGACAATACAAAGATTTGGACATTGTTCAAATGCATTTGTCTTTAATAATTGTAATGAAGGAGGGTCATTATCATTTATATCTCTTTCTTTTAAAAAAACTTGAAGACCTTCAATGAGTGTTGTTAAATGATCATTAATAATAACAGGAATACAGTCAGTGTATCTTCTTTGAGAACCAAAATACCAATGAATTGGAATATTTTGCCAATTTTCACCTGTAATAAGTATTGGATTAAGTAATTGTTCATATTCTTCTAATTTATTTTGAGCATGACATTCCCATAATGGTGTAATTGATTCAACTGCTAATTGTCTAATAGTTTGAATAGAACCATAACGTAAATAAACACTTTCTTTTAATTGTTGTATATGATAATTTTTGATTGTTTCTTCATTTTCATATGGCTGAAATGTTGATTGGTTTTGACTTATTCCAATCGTTATTTCCATTGGTAAACTACCGTTATGAAGTGCATCAAATATTACACCAATAGGAAAATACCATTTAACATTTTGTTCATTTACTGTATAAGTAACTGAACTAATTGGTTGTTCTACTTCTTGAAGAAATTCTGTTAATGAATTTTTTAATAAAAATGGTAAATATTCATTCCGAGATGCATTATATAATGTAAATTTCTCTTCATTCTTAAATGGAATTCTAACAATTAGAGGAATTGTCCCTTCGATAACTTTTCGTTTGATTGTAGAATCTATCAATGATGAATATTCAGCAACTTGCATGTTATTTTTTTTT
>NW_008576039.1:0-27742 GCF_000257125.1 Entamoeba nuttalli P19
CTTTCTTTGTCTTGTTCACTAGACATTGAATTGAATAATTAAGTTTTAGTATATCTTTTTTGTTAATAAAGAGAAAATTCAAGGGTTTTTACTAGTTTTAAATAATTCATTCAATATTATTATTTAATAATTAATTTCTTTTCTATTTGTTAATTAAAAATAAGAAGAATAAAATGAATGGAAAGAATAAAATCAATACAATGTTTCAAATAAATGATGCACTACGTGAAATCATATTTTTCTTTTGAGTCTTTGCTAAGTTAACAGCTTTTTTAAGTGTAGAAAAGATAGCTTTCATTTCATCATCATTAGAAAGATAAAGCATATACCTTTGATCTTCATTATTATTTGTTGGAGAAGGAAAAACTAACATAAAAGTAGTTTTTTCATCTTCTACTTCAAAAACTTTTAAGTCAATCAAATTAATTTGATTTAAAATTTTATCTTTATTTTTCTTTCTTTTTAAGAAGATAACAATGTCATTAAAAAGAATAATACTGCATACATTAACCATTTTACTTGCTTTAACCATTACTTGATGAAATTCAGCAATAAATATTCTATTATTTACAGGTGATAATTCAAGTTTATTTGTCCATTGTTTTAATGAAACTTCATTTTCATATTTTCTAATTTCTTCATTAAGCCAATTAACTATTTTATTTGCTCTATCTTTAACTGATAATAATTTATTATGTTCTTCATAATTTTCAGGTACATTTTTTGATAAAGTTTCAAGTAATAATAAATATCTTGGTAATCTTTGAATTGGATAAATTAAAAATGTTGGTATATAAATTCTTTTAATACCTAAGTCTAATGCTACTTTTCTTACTTTTTTTGATTCTTTTTTTAATGTTTGATAATAGTCATTTGCTTGATTACAGCGGGTCATATATTCTTTATAAATGTTTTTCATTTCTTCACAAAAATAATTTTCAAATAAATCAGATATTTCTACCCACTCTCTTTCTTTTTGTTGTTCCCATCGTTCTTTTAATACTTTAAGAAACTTTTGTTGATAATTTGAAACGTCTTCAATATTAGAGAAAATATCATAAATTTCTTTTTCACTTAAAACTAATTGAAAATTTGGTTTTATTTCTTCTACCACACATTTAAGATGTTCACAATATTCTTGTTCAGTTGTAACAATTTCTTCTACAATTTGTTTTGCCTGTGTTTTTTTCATATTCATATCAGCAAATCGTTTTACTTCAACTGAATCTCTTCCTATAGTAATTCCTGATGTTGGTTCGATATTTTCTTTTAATAATGTTAATATTTCTATACGTGCTTTTTCTAATGAATTATTATCATTTAAACTTGTCTTTAAATAATTTGCTATTTTAACTGTTTGAAGTTCTTCTCTAAGTCCTTCATCAACAGCAAGATTTCTAATAATATTTAATATCACTAATCTTAATGATGGTTCATATTGATTTAAATGTTCAACACAATTTCTTAATCTATCTGCTAATGAAAATCCACGACATACATCAAGAAGATTAGAATCAATTGTTACAGCAAGTATAACAGTTAGTGCACATGGTAATGTTTCTTTTATTTTATCATTTTGGTCTCCAATTAATTCTACTGCATCAAAAAAGATACCTGATTGAATAAATCTTTTTTCATAACCTGTTGCTAGTGTTAATAATGCACTAATTTGCCATGCACGAATTGTTAATTGACCACCAGTTGATATAAGAGGTTTAATAAGTTGTAAAACATTATTTAAAATAACTATTTTACGAAGTTTTACAGCTAATTCTTTATTTGGTGTTTTAATTAATTGAAGAAGCATTGCAGAAGCGAGTAATTGTTCATCATAAACATGAGAATAAAGTATATTAAGAATTGCATAAATACCTTCTTGTTTTACGAAACTAATTTGATTTGCTGAACAAGTTAATAATATACATAAGCATTTTCCTGCTAAATTTCGATGTTGTACATTTCCTCTAAAAAAAGAAAGCAAAGGGTCAATAAGAGGTTGTAATAATGTTTTATCTTCAATACTTGTAGATGCATTTAATACAATTTCTAATGTATGAGCAGTAATACTAGGGTCATCTCTTGACTGTAATAAACTTGTTAAGTCTTCAAAAACTGATATATCATATTTTACTAATAAATTAATGAAGTGGGGATATATTGATAATGCATGTACAATAAATAAAGATACTTGTAATGTTCCAAAATCATCATTAGAACTTTTTAAAAGATGTGTATATAATTGTGGATGAACTCTCAATAAAAATTCTCGGAACATTGGTTGTGATATTCTTTTTAATATAAAGGATAATCCATTCTCTCGACTTGATGGATCACTTATTAATGTATTCAATTGAGTGACAATAGCTAATTCTTTAGAACTAAGAGATACGTCTGGTAAAAGATATTTGTCGATGCTTTGCATTTAATAATGAAAGGATCTTATTTTTTAATTTTACAGATATGGACGTGAAAAAAAAATTTGTTTGTTTTGAACAAAGTGATTAATAACAGTTTTTCGTCTTATTTTTTTATTATCAAAAATATTTTTGGTTATTCAGTTTTTTTATTCAATGGTTTTCATTCTTCTTCTTAACTTTCATTTTTATTTTTATTTCTTTTACTCTTGAAATTGCTTTTCTTTTTTGTGTTTATATCCCTTTTAAAAATAGATTTTTATTTTTAGAATATTGTCATTTAATTTATCAGTTTTGTGTTTTTTTATATAATAACATTATTTATTCAATTTTTGTTTTTATTTATGACTTAATTGATGAAGTTTAGAAATGGCATATTATTTTATAGAAAATAAATGAAAATAATCGGGATTTTTTTTTTCATGATTATCTTTTGATGCAAATGAGGAATTGAAACAAGAAAAATAAACGTCATAAAAAGAAATTATCTGAAAAATAATAAACATCAATGACATCAGAATTAATCAATATTCAAATAAAAGACAATGGAATGGTTCTCATATTTGATGAACTTCAAAAAAAGGTTGACTATTTTGATACTCAGTGTGCTGAAACTCAAAGAAAGAATTTGGAAATGCAAGAAAAAATTATTAGTCTTGAAAAAGAGATAACAAATCAAAATGTAATTCTCAAAAGTGTGATGATGTTATCAAAAGAAGTTACTGAGATTAGAGATTTAGTTAATAAGTTAAATGAAGAAGATGCCCAAAAAGAAAAAAAGATTAAACAGTTACAAGAACAACTTGAAATAAAAACTAAAGAACTTGACCAAATAAAAATTGATAATGAAAATAAAACAAAGGAAGTTGAGCAAATTAAAAGTTTAAATGAAAAAATTCTTAATAATCAAGTTAGCTTTGAAGAGAAACAAAAACGTGTAGAATCAGAAAATCAAAAATTAGATGGTACTTCAGTTAATAATATACCTCATAAAATTAAGTGCTTAATTTGTCAACAATTAATAGGTATTGATTCAATAATTTCTCATATTGTTGAACATGTCAACAGAGATGATACTAATATTAAGTCTATGAACAATGAAATTCAGAATCCTCCAGTAATTATTAAACCATCAATTACTAACCAAACAATTACTCCTTCTTCTCATCTACAACCAATAATTCCCTCTTCTTTGTCTACAGGCCCTGCTATACAACCTTCACGTGTTGATTCAAAACCAGTTGAAAATAAACCAATAGAATCAAAACCAGTTAAAATAGAACCAAAAGTAGTTGAAATTAAACTAATAGAACCAAAAGTAGTTGAAATAGAACCAATAGAATCAAAACCAATTGAAATTAAACCAATAGAACCAAAACCAGTTGAAATAGAACCAATAAAGCCAAAAGTAATTGAAAATAAACCAATAGAACCACAACCAGTTAAAATAGAACCAATAAAGCCAAAAGTAGTTAAAATAGAACCAAGCAATGAGCTATTAGAATGTCCTGTCTGTTGTAAGAAATTTCCTATTAGCCAAATAGAGAGTCATGTGAATAAACATTTCTGTGCAGAAGAGCCAACTTTTGCTTGTCCTTTTTGTGGATTGGATATGGGCAGTTCTAGTAAACTCCAAAAGCATGTTTCTCAAGCTCATTCACGTGAAATAAAATAATTTATTAATTCATTTGTTTTAAAAATATTTTTTTGGTTAATAAAAATTATGGAAATTTTGATAAGTCAAAAAAGAATATCTCTTTCTAATAATGATGATTTAGTTGTCGGTGGTTAAAAAGTTATATTTTAACTACATAGAGAAGTGCTAATTATTTATTATTTAAAGAACATGAAGAAATATCTTAAATATCAATGGGTAATTGTGAAATTACAGAACAAAAAAGAAATTACTTCTTCAATATAAAATTAAACGACATTCCTTCAACAATTATTACAAATAATGAAAGGACAACAACACACCAAGAAGATAAGAGATGTCAAAAAATAGATAAGACTAAAAATCTGACAACTCTTGTCAAGAAAAAGTATAACAAAGCAAGTTCTTTTCAACAAAAAATAAAAGAAGACCAGGTAGATGACTTTGGCTTACCATTTTATTGTGATTTTAAAAGAATTAGACTAGAAGCGTTGTTTCAAACAAGTTCATTTGAAGTAATTTATTATTCACAAAAAGATGAATTGAGTCAGAGACAATTAAATTCGGTTATTCAATTTAAACAAGATATTATTCTCTTTTGCCTTTTGGAAAATAGAAAAGTTATAGGAATTAGTTTTCATAATCAGCCATCTATTCTTAATCTTAAAGTAGATAATATATTTATTCTTGACCCTGACAAAACAAAATTAATTTATCCAAAACAACAACTTCCTTTAATAAATGATGTTACATATAGTAAATTACATTACAATACTTCATTACTCTTATCTGTTTATGGAGCATTTTGGATTACAAATTCTTTTATATTAAAATTAAGTACAATAATCAATACTGTCTATTACAATGCTTCATTTTTGAGCTTTTTTCAAAGACCAATGAAAATTCAGTCAATTAGTGTAGTAATCCCTCATTATTAATTTACTATTATAATAGAAAAATACGATGACATGAATTTTTAATTATTTTTTGTTTACATATAGGACAATAATGTATTCCTGGAGTATCAAAAATAATATTAAGACAATCTGAACAATATAAATGACCACACTTTGTTGTCATTACATTTCTTGTAAGATCAAAACAAATAGGACATCTAATTCCTTCTAACTCTTTTGTTGGTTTTAACTCTTCAATTTTCCCATGTTCTATTTTTATTTGTTCTTCAGATTCTTCATCACTACTATAACCTTTTCGTTTGTAACTTTCTTTAATATATAATGGATCAATGTTTAATTCAAACCTTCTTCTCTGAACTGGTTCTCTGAGTATGTCTACATCAATAATATCAATATGGTCATCAGTTAAATCTATGGTTTCAGATATTTGTTCCATTAAAATAAATTTTAAAGTTCTTTTTTTAAAAAAAAATCACAACAACCACATATTAATTAATCATCAACAAATTCATCTGCTTCTGGATCAAAACCAATCACTCTAGAATCAATATCAAGTCGTTTGATCAACTCTCCCATTGAAAATTGATCACCATTTTCGTTTCTACACATTTCGTTATGTTGAATATCAACTAATAAATCTCGAGATATAGTTTTCCACTATTCACTCATTATACATTTTTTTCTAAACAGAAAAAAATAAACAAACTTTCTTAATCAACTGATCCAGATTTTTTCCTTCACATTTCTTTGCACTTTTTGCTTTTGCTTCCATTGCTTTTAGTTGTTTTTGTGTTTTTTGATACTTACAAATTAATTCAACTTTTAATAACTTTAATTCATTAATGTCTTTTGGTAAGTCGTCAATAGTTGATTGACTGTTTAATTTATATTTACATGATGGTGTAACAGATACACGTAGTCTACCTTTTGTTGATGAAGTAGACTTTCTCATTGCTCCTTGAGAAGGTTTTTTTTCTTTTGGGGGAATATAATAAACTTCATCATGGCTTGTAATCTTCTGAATTACTTTAGCATCTTCTAAAATTTGAAGGCTTTTTTTAAACTCATTTATTCTATGGTTTGTGATTTTTCCAAATCCTTGGAGGTCTTTCTCACTAAAAAAAATCTCATTGGCTTTTCCTATTGATTCTAATATCTTTAATGCCAATGCATCTTCACCCATTTCTATTCTTTTTATAAATTGTCTTTTCTATTTCAAGTTCTTTTTAATAAAAATTCCTCAATTTTATATTTGTTATGTATCTCATTATTAATTACAAAAAGTGTTTAACGTGAAGATTTGACAAATAACAAAGTAAAATTAGTTCAAAATGAAAATAAGGTTTTGGTTGAAACAAAACAACAAATAAAATATATTACAACAACGGATTTGTATTTTTTATTTATGGAAGTCAATTGATGAATGAAGAAATAATAATTAATTTTAGTTTTATTCTTTTAAAAGTAATGGAGAATATAAGTGGAACACCAAGAAAGATATAAAACAGTTTAACAAAGAAATAACTAAGAGGATCAAGACACCAACAGAAGAAAAAGAATTTATGGTTTTTTTAAGAATTCTTTTAATAGAACTATCTTCTAATTTTAAACACTAAAATGACATTCAAGATGTTCCTTTTACTACTTTTTGTTTTATATTCTAACGCTGAGAGGTTGTGTATTCCTATAGCAGAAAATTGTCTTGATGGATATATAGACGAATTTGGAGAACCAACTCAACCAATAAATTGTCGTGAAATTTCTGTGAAACAAAATTTTATTTATTCTAGAACTTGTTCAGAACAATTTAATATTATTCCAACAATTTTTATTAGTGATATTCTTTCTTTTACTATTGAACATGGAGCTCTTGATAATGGAGAAATTTTGATATTTGAAGAATATAGTACAGTACTTATACGAGGAGATTACTCAATATTTAGTAGCGATAATATTCATTTAAATAAGTATTGTCAATTAACTTTTGATAATGCATTAACGCTAATAAATGCAAATATCATTCTTCAAAATTCTCAAGTTTTTACCGTTAAAGAAACGTTAACAATAAATAATTCAAATTTAACAATTCATGATGCACAAATTGTAGTTGAAAATGTATCAACAGGTAAATTGATTAGTTATAATTCTACAATTCATATGCTTGAAAATTCACTCTTTTATATTTCTCAAATAAAATTAACTCAATCAACATTATTCACATTAAACTCTCCAGGAATTAGACAATTAACATCATTAGTACTTATCAAATCATATTTTTTAAATACAGATGGAGATTTATTATTTAATAACGCTCATTTAGAATTATATGATAATTCAATATTAACTCTTCGACATGGAAAATTATTATGTTTTAGAAGTAACGTTACAATTTATAACAGTTCTACTATTTTTCTTGAAGAACAAGCATCTATTAGTAATGCAATATATTTTAACGCTTTTGGTACATCATCAGTTATTATTGGTGAAAATTCTAAAATGCATACTAGTAAGTCATTTTGCCTTTATAATTTTTCAAAGTTAATAATGAAAGATAATAGTCAAGTTACATCGTCTACAGGATTACAACTTAATGACGATAGTATTATGGAAGTATCACAACATTGTTATTTTACAACGCCAAAAGTTATTCTTAAAAACAGAACCAAAATTTTATTAGAAGACTCTTATTTTATTTCACAAAAAAGTGGACAAATTATATTATTTAATGACTCACAATTATTATTTAATAACGTAATAATTTCTACTGAACCATTGATGAATGTTATTCTTTATAATTCAAGTATATTTCGTATTAAAAGTTCATCTTCTTTATTTGCAAGTCTGTCTATTTATGACAATTCAACGTTATTTCTTTCTGATTCTTCTATTTCTTTAAATTCTATCGAAGGACATGATAAAGGTATAATCGATAGTAAACATAATTCTATTCGTTCTACATTTGTTATAATATCAGACTCTTTTCAACTCCTTTTAGTTGACACTAACTTTATTGGAATCGACACTTTTAAGTCATTTCAAAATTCATTTATCTCAATGAAAGATTCATCAACAGAAATTTTAAGTCAATGTGTAATTCATACAAAATCACCAATTTCCATCGAAGAATCATTTTTTACTGTTGGCGTTAAAAATGATTGTCTTAGTCAAAGTATATTAGATATACAAGAAAATACACATTTTATTATTTCTACGTTAAAAGGTAGTGAATTATGGAGATTATATAATACTAAATTAATGTTTACTTCAGTATTGATTGATTATGCATTTGATTATTGTTTTGAATTTATTATAAGTAGTTCTACAATTTCTGATACTTTTATTGAAACAAATCATTTAAAACTTATTAACAATAAAAAAAGAATTAGATATTGTCCAAATTTTATATTTAATAAACATGTTATATGTACACTTAATGGTACATATTGGAAAAACTCATATGATTATCAATTAGAATATCCTTTTACTCAAATAGATTGTCCATGTTTTGGTTCTGATTGTTCTATTAATACTTCTGTTAAAGAACTTTATTTTCCAAATGTACCAATTACAACAAAAATTAATAACTTTATAACAAATTTATATTTTGAAGAAAACGATAATCTTATTAGTATTACTTGTCAATCTCAAATCGCTCATTTCCCTGGAATGGTTTCTTTTCAATCAAATTCAACAGATTTAGTTATTCAACAAATTACTCGTGACCAAAATGGTTATTATATTCTCTTAGATGATACTGTAAGTTTCCCTTCTTATGAAAAAACTTTATTAACAACTTCAACTTTTTCTGTTAGTGGAATGTCATTTACTTTATATACAAAAGAGTCATTTATTATTTATATGGGAGATTTATTTACTAATTATGTTTTAGATATTAATTCTATCTTTCCAATTCTTCTTCTTTCACTTAATGGATATAAAACTACTGACTCAAACTCATTTTGTCTTTTTGGTATTAGTAAAAATAATCAAAATATTTGTCTTAGAAAAGCTAGTATTCAATGTCCTTCTTTCACTTATCCTAATTCTGATTTTACTTCATGTCTTCCATGTGTCGATATTCATTGTAAATGGTGTAATAATAAAATGTGTTTTGTGTGTGCTAATGACTATTTATTATCAAAAGATGGTATTTGTGTTATGTTAAATGATAAGTCTCATTCAACAAATAACCATTTGGTTTATTGTGAACAAGGAAGAGTTTTAAATAATATGTGTATTGATTATGATAGTAATGATCCTTGTGTTTTATCATATGAATCAAAATGTTATCAATGCAATGGAAATCTTCATTATATTTTAAATGATAATAGTTGTTCTATTGCAGAACATTCATTAATTGTTAGAACAAATTCAATTATTCAATGTGAGGATGGATATTATGAATTAAATGGAATGTGTATTTCATGTAAACAATTTGGAAATCAATGTTCTCAATGTTCAGCAACTAAATGTGAAAGATGTAGTGATGAAACTCCTCTTCAAAAAGATGGGACATGTAGAATTCCTTATTGCCAAAAACAAGAAAATGGGAAATGTAGTATTTGTGTTGATAATTATTCTACAAATATTATTGGTTATTGTGAAGAGAAAATTGAAAATTGTCAAATTAGAGCTATTTCAACAAAAGAATGTATAATTTGTCAACCAGGTTTTGTTCTTCTTAATGGTCAATGTTATAAATCTATTCAAAACTGTGAAACTAATACTCAAGTGGGTTGTCTTAGGTGTGAAAATTCATATTATGCCTCTGAAGGAGTATGTAAGCCATGTGACTCTAATTGCAGAACATGCCTTTTAGAGAAAAATAAATGTTTTAGTTGTGATTCTGGATATTATTTAACAAATCATATGTGTGAAACAGATTCAATTATTTCTGAACGATGTGCATTCTATTCTATTAATGGTAAATGTGTAAAATGTAAAAATGGATATTATAGAGATGGAGTTTCATGTATTAATTGTGATATTTCTTGCTCAACATGTAATAACGCAAATGGTTGTTTAACTTGTAATTCAACTAATTTTAAAAATAGTGATAAAGTATGTGTCCCTAAATCAACTATCCAAGGGTGTGCAGTAGAAATAACAGAAAAAGGTTGTTCTAAATGTACTGATGGTTATTATCTGAATAATAATATTTGTGAAAATTGTTTAGATTCATGTGTATCATGTACTGATAGATTTACTTGTAATAAATGTGCTAATGAAACTGTTTGGTATTCAGGAAGATGTATTTATTATAGTAAAATACCATATTGTATCAAAGCAGAAAATTCTCGTTGTACTAAATGTTCGTTTGGACATACTGTAATAGATGATACGTATTGTTCTAATTTTTCACTTCCATTATGGACTTTAACATTAATTATAATAGGAGTCATCTGTTGCTTGGGTATTTTTACTTCTATTATAGTATCTCTGACTCTTTTAAGGTTTAGAATATTAAAGAAAAACAAATTAAAGTATACTTTAGAAAATATGCCTAAAACAAAAGTATTACAATATCATTTAGATAATTTTGTTGTATGTGACTTAAATGAAATAAATTTCGATTCTTTTAATAACCCAATTCCTGTCAGAAGTATTTCTGTTGAATCTATTCATATTGGTAATTCTGGAAAATATCCACTTATAGTCCAACCAATTCCAATCAAAAATAATAAATATAAAATAAAATTTAAACCAGCAGTTGTTAACCTTAAACCAAAGAAGATGTGTAAAATTAAAGTTTATATCTTTCCTTGTTGTACATTAGAAGAAGAATCTACTATTAACGTGCGTGTTAATAAAAAAACAGTATCTAAATCAAAATGTTGTTCTATAAAATTATCATTTATTACTCAACATTCATGTTATATTAATGGAGATGATTTAAACCAATTTGAACAAATTGGTGAAGGATCAACAGGAATTGTGTATAAAGGATTATATAAAAGACATCAAGTTGCAATTAAAAAAATTAAAAATATATTTTTAGACGTGAATGAAACTGAACAATTCTTTAAAGAAACACAATTACTTAACCAATTTCGCTGTGATTATATTGTTTATTTCTATGGATCAGTTATTAATTATTCAAATTTTATGGTTGTTACTGAATTAGCACCATATGGTAGTTTTCATAATCTTATTTTAAATCAACCTGATACTTTTAGTAAAAAATTTAAATATAAATGTTTATTAGACACTGCACATGGTATTCAATACCTTCATTCTAATGGAATTTTACATAGAGATATTAAATCGGATAATATATTATTATTTTCTTTAGAAGAAATAATACCAATTAATGCAAAATTAACAGACTTTGGGTCATCAAGAAGTGTTAATATGTTATTAACAAATTTAACATTCACAAAAGGAATTGGAACACCTGCATATACAGCCCCAGAAATATTAAATACTAAAAGTTATAAAAAACCAGCTGATATTTTTGCTTTTGCTATTACAATGTATGAAATATTAAATTGGAAACCACCTTATGCTACTCCTCAATTTGAATATTCATGGAGTATAGCTGAATTTATTACAAATGGAAAAAGACTGTTAAAGACTGATAAAATAAATAATGAAGAATATAAAATTATTCAGAGATGTTGGGCTGATGAACCAAATAAACGAATGACTGTAGAAGAAGTTATTTCTCAACTCCAAAAGTTGTACTCTAATTAAAAAAACATTGTATTTAAGAAGTTAGTCAAGTTAAATGAATTCTAACTAACATTAAAAAACAAGAATAATCAATAAATAAAATCAATAATTATTTTTTATTATTAATACACACCTTAATATTATTTGTTTGTTATCTAATCTAAACAACCTTGCAATCTTCTATATCTTCTGATGTTAATGATTGACTAAATTCATTGAGCATTTCATTATCTTGATGAATTTCATGTTCTTGTTCTATTTTTCGTTCGACAATTGCATGAATAGTATCACAAAACATTTGAGAAATACCAACATTATCAACTACATCTGTTTCATAATATTCAAAATGATATTGTTGAAAGAGTTGTCTTACTTCTTTTGATGAAACATTTTTCTTTTTATCATTGCATTTATTTCCAATACCAACAACTAACATACCAAATGTTTCTATTCCAAGTTTATTATTAATATAATTTCTTGCCCATTCAAGTGATGTTGATTGAGTTAAATCAATAACAATAAGTAATGCATCAGGTGGTGTTGAAACTCCTTTTGCTAAACTTGCTTCTCTTAAACGTTCTTCTATATCCCATAATTTGCAAGTCCATAATCTTCTTTCAAAACTTACAATTAGTGAATTAACTTCACATCCAATTGTAGTAATTCCTTGATGTGGCTCTTTATTCTACAAAATATAAACTATTTTAAATTGTTTTAAATTGATTTTAAACAAACCATAATGCGATAAATAATACTACTTTTTCCACTTCCTTGACTACCAACAGTTTCAATTTTAATAAAAGTATTATTTGGTTGCATTGAACCAATTCTTATCAATGGATTTCTAGTTGAATTTTTCTTTCTTTTTTTACAAAAAAAAATTTTCATTTGGTTCAAATTGAAATAAAAATATATTTTTATTATAATATTATTATTATTTTATTTTATTTTTTGGGTATTAAAAATTGTTCAATTATTCATTAACAATAATACCATTTTCATCTAATTCTTCTTGTTCTAGATGATGTGTTTCTTTTACTTCATTATTATGTTCAAATACCTCTTCATCTTCAACAAGCATACGGTGTTTAAGTGATGCAATATCATTTGACATCGCATTGATTCCAATAAAACTAGATTCATTAACCCATCGTTTCAAAGTAGAATAAAATAAACTAGACTGAGGAACATTATCAAGAATAATATCTTTTGTAGCATTTTTACCAATGATCATTCTATAAAAAATCCAATGAACTAAATTAATGATATATTGTTTATGAGAAGCAATAAAATCTTCAGATTCAAACATTAATGTTGAAGGTGATTCTCCATTTTCTGTTGTAAACCACCATTTCATATAAGGTAAAAAATCAACAATAATTACTTTATCCATTGATTCATTAACAAGAATATTTGATAATGAAAAATGAAAATGAAGAATTCCTTCATCTTGAAGTTCTAATAAAGCACTTGTTAATCCTTTCATAATTTGTATAATTTGATAATCATTGAATGTGTCTTTAATTTCAAATATTGATTCCATTGATGGTAAAAAGTGATGATTATAAATAACATATACATTTAAATTAGTTATAGAAATTCCTTCTGTTTGTTGGAGATTAGGATGATGAAGTGACTTTAATTTTATTAAATCATCATTTAAAGTTTTTTGATTTAATAATTCTTCTAATGCAACTTGTTTATATGACACAGTTTTACCAAGGAAAATAGTTGAACCAACTACACTATGTTCAGTTTGTTTAATTGTTTGTCTATGAAGAAGAAATTCAATGTCAATTGAAGTTTTTGTAGTAACAAGAGTATTTTCTTCATCAACTAAAATTCCTTTATATCCACTAAATGCTCTAAAAAATAATAAACCATCAGTTAATATAACAACTAATGATGTTATTAACAATGAATTTATTAAATCAACAAGTGGATGAATAAAACAACCTGGATATAAAATAATTGCTGATACAATACAACTAATTATATCAATAAATAAAATAAATGTTACAATAAATAAGATAATATCAACAAATAATACTACTCTTTTTGAACCAAATGATCTTACAAAAAATATAAATAATAAAATTACAATCATTAATATAGTACAAAATAACGCAGTATATACTAACATAATTGTTGTTGCCCATTCATACCATAATGAATGTACCATTACAACAAACATAAAATAAAATACTCCTCCTGGTAAAATAACACTATTAACATATTTCTTTTTATTACTTTGAGTAAAAAATATATATACAATAGAATAAATAGTATATGTTAACCCACAATATAATAATGTTTGTGATGTCCAAAATAAATATGATTTTAAAAATGGTTGCACAAAATAAATAGCTATTTTCAATATAAAACACCCACAAAATAATAATAAATGTAAATGAAACATAAAAGAATGAAATGGCATTCTTAAAAACAAATATACAAAATTAAGGAAAAGTACACCAACAATAAATGGACTTATAGATGCACTGGTGGCATAAAAATATTTAATTGTTTCTGTTTCAATGTCTTCCATGTTCTTAAGAATGATATAAAACTATATTTTGTTTTATTCTTTTATTAATACTTTTATAGAATTTTATTATATTTAAACTATTATTTTTATTATTTCTTTTTTTTTCTTATTAATTGAAAAAAAATTGAAAAACAAAACTAAAAAAAATGTGAATTTTAGGCACAATTCTTGCAAACAATTTTGCCATTTTTAATCATGTAAGACCCTTGAATTGGTGCACCACAATTGGTACAAACAAAACACTGTGGATGATAATTCTTTCCATTAACTACAACATATTGACCATCTAATGGTTTACCACATGTTTCACATTTTGGAACATGATTAGCAACATAACATAATGAACATACTGGATTTCCTTCAATTTCCATTAATTTATGTTCTCCTCCAAAATGCTCTCCACATTCATTACAAACAAAACATTCTTCATGCCATATTCTATCAAGTGCCATTACTCCACTTGAAACTTCTTTTCCACATTTACCACAATGGTCTTTATCTCCTTTTTCAGTTATTGGATGACAAGCATTTTTACATGAATGTTCTTCTTTTGGTTCTTCTTTTTTGGTATTTTCTTTTGGTTTTTCTTGTTTATTTTCTTCTTTCTTTTGTTCTTCTTGTTTACTTTCTTCTTTCTTTTGTGCAGTTGGTGCACTTGTTGGATTTGATTCAATAATTTTTTCTCCACAATTTGGACAGAATTTACTTCCATTAATACTTGTTCCACAATTTGGACAGAACTTAGCTCCACTAACTGGTTTAGATTGTGGCTCTGTAGATTTAGTTGGAGTAGTAACTGGTTTAGATTGTGGTTGAGAAGAAGTGGTTGGAGTAGCAACTGGTTTAGCTGGAGTTGATGGTGTTGATTTCTTTGATTTATTTGGACGAGCAACTAATTGAAGGAAAGGTTGATGTGCATTAACACAATCTTCAATAGCAGCAACAAGAGAATCTTCATCACTAACAATTAATGGACCTGAAAATAATAAGAATTCTTCTTCAATTTTTTGTTCAAGTTCCATCATTAATCTTCCATATAAATTTGCATGGGATCTATCAAGGTTTAATACTTTATTTGATCCGTTCCATTCAACTTTAATTTTAATAAGAGGCATGTGTAATTAATTGAGAATTAACAATTTTTTTAGTTCAAAGTTTTTTGTCTTAAATCTCCTATTATTATTAGTTCTTTCACCTTCACATCAAAATAATCTTCTACTTTTAGACTCATTCAAAAATGGTAAACTTTCTCCTTTTAAGTTCTTTTTTTTTGTTTTTTCTTTGTATAAATTATTTTAAGTTTACTAATTTTTGTGATTGAAAAGAGAAAAAGAATAGGAAATTAAACCTCTATTTAGGGTTAAAAATAAGAAAAATAATTTTTACATAAAAGAAGTTAGAAAACTCATGTAAAAGGAGTAAGATCTAATTAAAGTAAACATATGTCACAAATACAAGAAAAGGAAGAACATCATAAAATGACATTAAGAGAACGAGAAGAAAGTCAAGAACAAGAAAAAATAGAAATAGCACAAGCCATATATATTCGTTGGAAAACTAAGAAATTAATTAATGAACGATTATTAACACCTGAAAAAGCAAAAGCCAAAGCAACAGCCAAATGGTCAAAATTAGATGAAGATAAAATGCAAAAATTTTATAAAGTTGCATCAATTGAATGTCATTTATTAAATGAAGATGGTACTTATGGAAAAAGAAAGAAAGGAGATATTACAAAACGAAAAGAAGAATATCATCCCTATTTATTATTTTGTAAAGAAAATAGAGATAGAGTTAAAGCAGAAGGTCATACAGGGAATGAAATAATGAAATATCTTAGTAATATGTGGAAGGCAATGTCTGAAGATGAAAGAAAAAAATACAAAGATTTAGCTCAACATAATAAAGATTCAGTAAAGAAATAATCAATTTCATAAATGAATATTGTTTATAATATAAGAAATTAATTTCTTTTATTTTATTGAACTAAAAAATCATAATGTTGTTGGTGTTTTTGATTGTCATTATTGGTGCATTTGCACAAATAAACGAGAAAACAATTCAAAAAGAATTAATTAAGAAAGTAAATGAAGGAGTTGAAATGCAAAAAATTTATTCAGACTTAGATTTATTATGTAAACAAAATAATATAGTTAAAGTTAAAAAAATGGATATTCGTAAAGCTTTAGACATTGAAGCTGAACGTGTAGCATCAAAAATTAAAGCGAAAATAGAAAAAGAAAAAAGGGAATTAAGAAAAAAGAGAATTGAAACTGAAATGAGACAATTAAGAAAAGATGCTTTACTTGTTAAAAAATTACGTTTTGAAAATAGTATTGAAAGAGATAAAGAGGCATTAAAAATGGCAAAGAAAAGTAGTCCAATAAATTCATCATTCTTTAAAGATGCAATGAAACAAACTTGGAGATTAAAACAAAAAAAATTAGGTATTAAAGATAAAAAACAATAATTAATTTTTTTTTGTTATTTCTAAAATTAAATATTTTTAAATATATAAATAAATAATTTTATTTAATTATTATTAATAAATAATTATTTATTAAAAATACTATCAAGCATTTTCAAATTTACTTAACTGAAATAACTATGAGTCGTAAATTAATAAAATATTTTATACAATAATTTTATTAATTTATTGTCATTTCTAATGAACAAAACAATTTAATTAAAAAAGTCTCATGAAAAGAACTCAAATTATAAGTATATGATTTACATCATCTTATTATTTGTTATTACCTCTTTAGCAAAATCTCCTTTATCTGATGAAAACCGAGATTATTTTAAAACGAAAACTGAACATAAACGAACATTATTTTTTTCAAATGACTGGACAAAAACAACTGTTGATAATTTCCAATTTGCTGCAGTTCCATTTCCTTCAAAATCAAGTTCACAAATATATGATGAAACTAAAATGAATTATAATCAATATGAGGATGCTTTAATTCTTGAAGGATGGTGGTTTTTAGTAATGGCATGTGCTGTTGTTGTTATTTCATTTTTATGGTATTTGGCACGTCCATGTTTAGGAGGAGTTCGAGGCACACAAGGGTGTTTCTGTCCAAAGCCATTTAAAAAGGCATCTGGAGAAGGATATTCATATATTCATGTAAAATGGTGTCAAATTATTATTATTGGTTGTTTTATTATTTCTATTATTCTTATACTTTTATTGATAATGTATAATGCATCAATTAGAGCAAAGATAAATGCAGTTAGAACTTCAAGTGATAATACTGTTGATTCAGTTGATAGAAATATTAGAATTATTCAGAGCGCATTTAATGATATGCCTTTTGAGTCTCAAAAACAAGATTTTGACAATAAGATTAAAATGATGTCATATATCAAAGATGGAGTAGAAAAAGGTGTTGGTAGTCTTAGTGATTATGTAAAAGAATATAATCGCTCTAGAGAAGGACTAGAATTATTTGCCATTTATATTACCTCTTTCATGTTAGGTCTTTTATTATTTGCAGCATGTACATTTCATTATCAAATGGCAAGTGGATTGTCTATCTTTGGATGGTTACTTGCTGCTGTTTTTATTATTGCCGCTTCTGTAACATATCCTATGGATATTGCTGTAGCTGATGCTTGTTTAGTTGGAGATAAGATATTAAATTCTGATAGTTATGAGACTCAAAGTGTTGTTTTATATTATTTTCCAGTAAATGATCCTTCAGTTACTCAAATGATTGGGTTATTTGAAGATAAGTTGTTACCAGAAACTATTTCTAAAATGAAATTGTTTTTAGAAGAACATTGTGGAAAAGAGTTATTATGTAATTCATTCCCTGCTGACTCCTTGACGGTTAGTAATTATGATGATTATAGAAATGTTCCATTTATTCATAATACAACAATATTATATTCATATACTTCATGTGCCCAATATTGTGACTCAGCTAATAAAAAGGTTGCAAAAGAATATGGTGATTATTATTCAACTATAGATGCTATTAACAGTTGTGTTAAAGGACCATTAGAGAGTTTAAGACATGGAGAACCATTTGAAAATTATCTTTTTAATGTTATGAGTTTTATGTGTACAAAAGACCTTCATACTTATACTTTTGTTACGACTTGTCTATCATGTGCTGTTGGATTAGTTATTTGGATTATTTCATTTATTTCTATGTTAGCTGGAAAACGATTTAATAAACATAATCGGTCTCGTGCAACTGAAAAAGAAATTTCATTTAGAGGTACTGCTAATCAATACGAATTACCAAATTTCAACTTAATTGATTATTAATTTCATTAATGCTCATGTTTTTTTTATTTGATTAATTTTTTTTTGTCTTTTATGACTTTATGAAATATTATGAAAAAAATAAATAAAAATGTTCAGACACCATAATCAACACAACTTATCTTTGGGTAGATAATTCTGAGTGGTGCATGGTAAAATCTCATCATTACATTATTTAATTTTTTTAATTTAGGTTATTGAATATTATAAGCTAATATATAATTATTATGGTATTTGTATTATATTAAAATAATAAAATTAATTAATATTATTTTATATAAGAAAATAAAAACTAATTTAAAGATTATGTCAAATCCTTTACTAACACACTCCTTCCTTGGTGAAATTGATCAATCAAAAATTAATGAATTTTTAAATAAAGATGTTAATATTGAAGAAGAAGAAGAGTCTGATTATGAAGAGGCATTAACTACAATTAAAAAGAGAAAAGAGGGTAAGATTCAGAAGAAAAAGAAAGTATCAATTATTTCTAGTGTTCCACCTCAAAAAAGTCAACAATAAATATTTGTTTCATTTTAATTTAGTCATTGTTCATTTTCACTTTTTGATTCAAACTCATCTAATAGTTGATCAATATCATTTGTATTAGTAGGGTCAATCAAATTTAATCCTACTTGGAATTTATCTATAGATGATCGTGAAACATCAATCAATCTTAATGCTTCATCAACATCTTGACTATTTACTTCATTACTAAATCTTAGTCGTGCTACCGATTGTGCTAAACGAATAATAGCAAGAAGACTTCTTGGAGTAATAATTAAATCATCTAACTTATTTTTAGGTTTTGACCTCTTTTTAACATAACTATCAACTATGTAATCTGTTAATGTCTCAGGAACTATTGGATTAAAATTCTTTGCATTTCCAATAAATGCCCTTAAAAATTCAACATCATAAATTGCTTTACTTTCTCCAACTTCTCCTCTATGTGATTTACAAACAAATAATGCAAGTTCTTTATCAAAATCTTGTGTAGCATCATCAAGTAATACAAATAATAAATCAAAACGAGATACCAATGCTGCTGGTAAATTAACATTTTCTGATACAGATTTTCTGATATCATATCTTGCTTTTATAGGATTAGCGGCTGCAACAATACTCACTCTTGCATTTAAACTAGTTGTAATTCCTGCTTTAGCAATAGAAATTGATTGTTGTTCCATTACTTCATAAATAGCTGTTCTATCAGTTTCATCCATTTTATCAAATTCATCAATACAACAAATACCCATATCTGCTAAAACTAATGCCCCTCCTTCTAATACCCATTCTTTAGTTAATTGATCTCTTATAACTGCCGCTGTTAAACCAGCTCCTGATGACCCTTTTCCAGTAGTATAAACACTTCTTGGAGCAACACCAGCAACAGCCCTTAATAATTGAGACTTAGCAATACCAGGTTCACCAACTAATAATGTATTAATATCACCTCTAATGCTAACACCATCTTTCATTCTTCTAGTTGGTGCACCAACTACAGTAAGTAATAAGGCTTTCTTTAAATCTTCTAAACCGTAAATTTCAGGAGCTATAGAGAGTGCTAAGTTATTATAAATTTCTTCAAATGGAAAATCTTTTACTTCATCACTAATTCGAGTTTTAATTTCAGAAGAAAGTGTGTATGTTGTGTAATTCTTTTTTTGTTTTTCAATGGACATTGCTTTCATAAAAGTATTACTAATAAATCCAATATGCATATCTTTTCTTGAAAAAAATTCATCTGGAAGATAAATACCTTCTATTGTAACAACATCTCCTGGTGCACATAATTGAACCAATGGTCCTTCTACTTTAACAATCAAATTACGTGGAGTTGCTCCCATAGGAACTTCTTCAACTAATTCTTGAATTCTAATTTCTTGAATTTTAACAAATTTTGATGCACGAGGTTGCATTAATAATGTACCTGTTTTATTTCCTTTTTGACAAGTCTTTGAAGGACATTTATATTGAGGTAAAAATCTGTTACCAATGATTGTTTGATATAATTCATTACCACATTGTTCACAAGAATAAGTAATAACTCGTGCTAATGGTCTAACGTCAGTTGCACGAGTAACAATACCTTTAACTCGAACTAATTTACCTATTTTTTCAGCTCTTAATTCTCTTATTGGAGTAATTTCTTGATTTTTTCTTGGTCTAATAAATGTTTCAAATTTTGCTTTTAATTCTAATGGAAAACTTAAATTCTTTGTTTCCCTTTGAATAGTTAAAACATCAACTGAATCTAATGAAGAAGGATCAAGTCCAACACGAGATGGAAGTAATGTATAAATAACTTCTTTAAAAATATTTAAATATCGAGCTGCATTATTTTCTATTCTGTCAAGAATCTTTTTGTCTTTAATTTGGTTGTCATTTAAAAATAAATAATCCTTTACATCATCAAGAAAAATTGTAAAATTACCATCTCTTTGAATATTTATTTGTTCTAATCTACTTTTATATGTTGATCCATCTGATAATACATATGTTGTAAGAAAATGTTCTATTGTTATTTTATCTTTATTAAGAAGACTTTGTTGTCTGTTGATAGTGTCTTGAAGTGTTAATTGATTTCCCTCTTTTTTTTTACGTTGAGCAATCATTAATTTCCTCTTTCTTATTTTTAAGATTTTTGTTTTTACTCAATTCTTTTATTTTTTATTTTTTGATATATAAAACAAATAAATAGTAAAGTCAAAAAGCAGTTAAATTAAAATGAGTTATAATGAAATGTTTACAAATCCATGTTCTTTATCTTCTGTAAATGATAACTTTTCATCTTGACAATATTTAACTACAGCCTCTTTAATTTTAGAGAATCCAACAGTATTATGATGTCCCATTCCACATTGAACTTTAACAATTGACTTTCCAGCTGTTTTTCTTTTATTAATTTGATCTTTAACCATATCAAGAGCTCCATCTATTTGAAGACCATGTAAGTCAATAGCATCTTCATCAACCATATAAATATTTACTTCTTCAAAAATAGCAATAGTTGCTTTCTTTTTCATTTCTTCTGCCTCTTTTCTAGTAGCTTCATATTTTTCAAATAATTCATTCTTTTCTGGTGATTTAGCATCTTTAGCTTTGATGTATTTCTCTCTTAATTGAGTAGCTTCATTAAATTTTTGATCAACTGAATCAAAGTGCTTTGATTTAATTCTATCAATCAAAATACTTTTATCACCAGAAACAACTTCTTTCTTACCATTTGGTCTATCTTCTATAACTGGTTCATCTCCTTTTGGTTTTGGTACATGAACTACATTATCATCAGACTTTGTTTTAATTTCTGTTTGAGTTTTTTCTGTTTTAGGAGAAGTAATTTCATCAGTTTTAAGATGTTTTTGTTTTTCTTTAATTGTGGCATTTGCTTGTTCAATCATAACTAATACTTTTTTGTAAATAATTGAATCTTCAATAGGCCATGTTAATTCTTTCTTATAAATAAGATAGCCAAGATAAGCTAATATACCAATAATAAAAATGCAAAGTAATCCCATAAAATAAAAATAATCAAATACTTTTTTTTTAAGTCCCTTTTATAGTTCTTTGATGTTCTATTTTAAGTATTACTTCTAAATATATCATTTTATTTATCTTTATTGGTTCATTCAAATTTTTTAGTTCTATTATAATCTTAATTTTCATTGTTTCTAAATATAGTTGTTATATAATAAAAAAAAAAGTAAAAACAAAATAAATTTGATATATAAAAAAAAAGAAACAAACAAAGAAGAATGGAATTAGATAAAACCCTCATTGATAATTATGAAACTCAACCATTAACATCAAAAACAAACAAAATAGATAAAGAAAGAGTCAAAAGTAGTGATGAAATAGAAATATTATTTGAAAAAGAAGAAAAGAAAAATGAATTAAAAGAAGAATTAAAATGTAGTATATCACCACCGATATTAATTGATGAAAGTCAATTAAATTCAAAAAAGAAACAAGTATTTGAATTTTATAAAAAAAAAAAGAAAACAATATTTGAATTAGAATATGAAGATTGTTTTTTTCCAAGTGATAATGAAGTATTTGAAGAAGATGATATTCGATTACAACGTGAAATTAAAAAAGCAAATGAAATGAATTTTGAAGAATTTAATTCACAAATAATAATAAACAAAGGGTTTGATAGGAAACATCGACATATTATAATATTCAATCAAAATGTATTAATTGATAATACTCCAAACTTTCCACAAAAATTTTACTTCTTTGTTTTAAAGTCATTACAATTTATTTATCAAAAAGAATTTGTTATTATTTATATTAATAATATGAATCAAATTCCTTATGGTATTTTTGAAATGTTATATTTAAAACTTCCAAATCAAATAAAAAGTAATATTTATAAAATTTATTCATTTATCTCTCCTTCAATTTCTTTAAAACAAATTAATTTTATAAAGTCTGATGATTTAAATAAATTTGTAATAGTAAAAGATTTATTTGAATTTTTTAAAGACATTCCAATGGGAACAATTTCTATTCCTCATGATTTTGTGGAATCTTTAGCTACTCAACATCCTATTTTTGGTATTCCTTTGTCAGAAGCTGTTCATCATCCATTTAGAGGTTCAACAACTGCTCCATTAATTATTGAATGTGCTATTATGTACTTTTCATCTAAAGTAGAAGTTATTTCAATAGAAGGAATTTTTAGAATGGCTGGTTCTAAACAAAGATTAGAACAATTAATTAAAGAATTTAATTGTGGAATTCGTAGTGAATTTGAAGAAGATGAAGATCCTCATGTTGTTTGTTCATTATTAAAACATTATTTACGTTCATTGCCAACACCTTTATTAACTTATCAAATTGGAGATGAAATTGCGGAATTATTTAAAAATGACACAATGATAACTGAAGATAAAATAAATTCAATCATTAAAAAATTACCAGAAGAAAATAAATCATTATTATATCATCTTGTTGTGTTAGGAAAGATAATTTGTAATCATGTTAGTGAAAATAAAATGTCAACTTCAAATATGGGAATTATGTTCGGTCCTTGTATTTATTGGAGTGAAATTACTAACATTGAAGCTATTTCTAAAGCAAAGAATATTAGTTTATTCTTTACTTATTTATTGGATCATGCCGATAAAATACTTGCAACTGAATGAATTTTATCAATTAATTATCATTAAAAATATCTTTAAGTCAGTTTAAAATGCATTTTCATCAAATGAAAAAATATTAGAAGAACTTGAAGTTGTTCTATGAAGTCCTCGTTTTGGTTTTGTATCAAGTTGTGCAAAAATATCAACTTTTTCTGGTGGTTGTACAACAACAGGAATTTCTGGAGAATATAAATTTGGTATATTTCTTTTTGATTGAGAAGGTGGTGTTACTGGACATGTTCCAGGGTGAGGCTGATATAATTGTTGAGGATACCAATTATTTGGAGTAATACTTCCATTATAATAACCACAAGACTGATTAGGACTAAAACTTAATGGATTTTCATAATTATTATATGGAGCAGAAAGATTGTATAATGACATATAATCCTTTTTATCTTGATTTATTGAATTTTGTAATATTGATGAGTCAAAAACAGGAGATGGAGATGGTTGAATAGGAGTTTTAGGTTGGTCATATAATGAACAAATATTTCTAACAATAGACGATTTGTCTATTTCTTTTTGATGATCAAAACTAATTAAAGGCTTTTCTTTTTGTGTTTTTTCAGTAATACCCATTACTCTAGTTTTTGATGTAGAAGACCCAAAAGAACTTCTTCTTCTAATAAACATTGTTTTGTTAGCATCATTATTAGTGTCATTTGGTTGTTTGGAGACTTGTTTCTCAGTTATTGTAATTTGTTCTTTTAGATGTTGTTTAGGTACAACAGAATTTGTGTTAACAGCATTGAAAAGATCTTGAGAATTCCACCTTTTATTTTGGTCAACTTCAAGAGTATTTTCCAACCAACTTTTTTCAGTATCTTCAATTGGTTTGGGTAAGCCATAGCTTCCTCTTATAATTTTCATTGGACTACCATCAAAAGGAGTAACAAAAAATTCTAATTTGTACAATAAACATCCTGCTGCCCAAACATCAGCTTTATCTCCAATTGTATTATAACTATACACTTTTACCATTTCAGGAGATCGATATTCAGGAGTTGTATGTTTTTCTATATCTTCTTCAACTTCACTAGCATCACCTTGTTTACGAGTAAGATAAGTAGATGTAGGAATAGCACTACCAAAATCAGTGAGTTTATATTCTCCGTTAAAAATTAATACATTTTCAATTTTGATGTCACGATGACAATAACCTTTACTATGTAAATAAGCTAATGAACCACTTACACATAACATTACATCTCTTATTTTATTTGTTCCAATTGTTGATGGATAACAATGTTCCATTTCATTAACAAGAGTTCCACTACAAAACTCCATTGCAATAGCAATTTGATGTTGTTGCTGAAGAATAATAGAACTAAACATAAGACTAAGAATATTATAAATCATTTAACAAAACAAACTCAAGCAATTTTATTACAAAAGGACTTTCACTTGCAATCTTATGTATTTTAATCTCATTTTCTATTCTTTGTAAAGTATCTTTTGAACTAAATCCCATTACTTTAACGGCTACTTTTCTTTCAAAATGATCTTTTCCAACATATACCTGACTAAAACCACCTTCACCAATTTTTTTTTCTATTTGAATAGTACCTGTGCTGAAAGGAATTGAATTTCCCATTTAAAATTCAAAGTCCTTTTTGATTTTTTTTTTTGCTGTGAGTTGCAATTGATGTTACTCTTTTTTACTTGTTAATGTTCTTAGAAAAACACTTTTTACCTCATAAAAATGTTATGAAGTTAAAGTCAATGACGTGGGAAACAACATAAAAACCTCAATCGTAAAAAAACTGTTTAATTTCATTTTATTATGAGCCTTTTGAACACTTTCATGAATACTAATATACGGGCTTTAACTAAAAAATCGAAATCTTTAACTAAACCAAAAAAAGTAGAGAAGAATCCAACAATCTCTTCAAGACCTACTTCTGAGTCAAGTTCTATTGTTTCTGATAGTATTGTTTTTAGTGAAAAATGGAAACAAACACCATATACTTTAAATGGAACAATTGTTTATATTGTTATGGTCAATGAACTTGGTCAATTTATTCGACCTTTTGAAGCATCTGACTTTGGTCATTTAAGACAAAGAAAGTCTAGTTTTAAAAAATGGATGATTTCATCTCCTGAAAATAGTCGCAATTTATATGCTGTTGTAGTTAATTCCGATTTCAAAATTCTTGATGGTGTTCGGGCTCAGTGATTGATTTTGTTTTGTATACTTTTTCTTTTTTTATTATTTTTCGTTATGTGACAAGACAATCTAAAATGATGAAACTAATGATATCACAAAAATAACAAGATTGTTAATCATCACTTCCTCCTAAATACTCTTCCCAGCGTGCTATTCTTTCTCGTTTCTGTTCTTCGGTTTCTTCTACTTTGTAATTGGTATATCCATCATAATAATCACAACTTAATTGATGTTTATCAAACCATCTACCATTCATTAAGGCAACACATTGCTCAGCAGCACTATGGTCTTTAAATTTAATAATAACTATTCCCTCTGGATTTGTATTAAACACAGTCACTTTTTCAACACTTCCACATTTAGCCTTCACTTCTTCTTCAACATCTTCTTTCAACTCATTGAAAAATTGTTCATCTTTTGGCTATTACCTATTAATTTGTCTTTCTATAACAATATTTTTTGTTAAAACAAACCTTCTTTAAGTCAAACATATTTTTAATAACTACATGAACTAATTTGTTATCATCCCATTCATCTTCTCTTGTTTGGTCATATTTTTTTTCGTTAGGATTTGAGTCTTCAGGTTGTGAAAAAATGCCTTCAATCTGAATGAAACATTTTGGTTCTATCTGAGAATTATCATAATATTCAATAGCTTTTTGAACTGACTCCTCATGTAAAAAATAAAGAACACCTTCTTTAGTTTTATTACTTTCATTCTCATTAGAGAAATATGCATCGTATTGAGTTGGTGTTTTCTTTTTTGCAATTCCACAATGGCGAAAATAATCAACAAATTGTTCAATAGTGTACTTTATTGGAATATTACTAACACGAATACCATTCATCACTTCTTTTTGTACAGTTTTTGGTAATAATTTATTGTGACTCCGTTTCTTTGAACGTTTAGGTTGTTTGTTGTTGTTATCCATAGACTTTCAAAAATAAAAGAAATAAAGAATAAGGTACATATGATTACGTGGAATTGACTCATGCCACATCGGAACTTAATCCTCACAAAGAACTATTTAAACTAAACTAAGTTAATTAATCATTAAAATGGATTCATTTGGTGTAACAAACTCACAAATTCAAGCATTAAAAGTTTTTATTAATCTTCTTCAACAACATCCAGAGTTTCTTAATGACGATAGACTTGATTTCTTAAGAAATTATATTATTTCTCTTGGAGGTAAGATTCCTGAACCAAAAAAAGAAGAGCCAAAATCTGAAGAAAAGCCAATGGAAGAAGAAAAGAAAGAAGAAGAAACAGTTAAAGAAAAACCTATGGAAGAAGATATTAAAATTGATGATCCTGACGTTATTCCTGGTGATACAATTGAACCAGAAACTATTAATATGGATATTGAAGTTACTGAAGAAATGGAGGTTCAAGCCTCTACTAAACGAAGTGAAGCCATGGAAGCATTTAATAATGGAGAAGTTGATAAAGCAATTAATACAATTACTGAAGCAATTAAGTTGAACCCAAGAGTTGCTAACTTTTTTGCTTGTCGTGCTCAATACTACAATAAAGCCAAAAAGCCAAATGCAGCAATTAGAGATTGTACTACAGCTATTAAATTGAATCCAGATAATGCTAAAGCATATAAGATGAGAGGTATGGCTTATAGAATGATTGGACAATACCAAAAATCAGTTGTTGATTTAAGACTTGGTAATAAACTTGATTATGATGATAATACTTATGAATTACAAAAAGTTGTTGAAAAGTTCGTTGCTATTGAAAAACAAAATGAAAAAAGACATAACAAACAACAAGAAGAAAAACCAAAACAAGAAGAACAACATCAATGTCACTGTGGAGGTGAAAAGAAACCAGGATGTGATGGTCATGGTGGATGTCATAGACAGGGAGGTTGTTGTGGTGGACAAGGATGTTATGGAGGAATGCCAAATATGGGAAGTATGCCAAATATG
>NW_008576039.1:27886-35102 GCF_000257125.1 Entamoeba nuttalli P19
ATGGATTATTTGCTGAACTTGCAAAAGATCCTGAATTAATGGCTGCTATGCAAGATCCAGACGTTATGACAAAATTATCATCTGCTATGAGTAATCCAGCACAAATTGCTACATTAATGAGTGATCCAAAAGTTGGACCAATTTTGAATAAGTTAATGAGTAAATTTGGTCAAAATGCTGCTCAATAATTGAATAAAAATTCATTAAATAATTTTTGAATTTTTCATTTTATTTAATATAAGAAGAATGTCATTTAATATAAAATTATAAGGAATATAAATATTTGATTAAAATTCAATTGGCATGGCAAGTTGTTTTTGATGGTCAAAGAATTTGCATTTATTTGTAATAGCAAAGTCATTTCTCAAATCATCGACAAATGTTTTTACATTGTTTTCATCGTTATGTTTTAACCAAATAGTAATTTTTGCTTGGCTTCTCATGGAGAATGAAACACCATTAACATCTTCATGTTGATTAAATATTTCTCCAATACAATAACATAACTAAATAAATAAGTACTTATTACAAAGTTAAATAAATTGATATTAATGATAATAAATATAACAAACTAATTTACACCAAATTTGTTCTACATGTTCTGTTTGTTCTTGAGTTTTAAGATCAAAAGAAAACACAACTCTGCCCCCATTTTTATTTTCATCATCTCCTTGAGTTGGTCTTATTTTGTCTCTAAAGAAATGAGAATCACTTCCTTTTAAAACAGAAGTAATATTTGGAAAATCTTCATAAAATCCCCAGAAATTTTCTATTGTACAAATCGTTTGTATTTGTTCTCCAAATGAAGTAATGCTAGTAGAACGATCAGAGTCTTTACCTGATTCAAACCAAAAGATCCAAGGTGAAGAAAGATGATGTAAATCAGACATAGGGTTAATCTGTTTCTTTTTTTGATTTTTTCTTTAATTTTTTTCATATATAAACAATTTTTTTTCTTTTTTTTTTTGATTCATTTTATCTGTATAAATTTATTCGTCTTCTTTATTCATTTACTTTCAATTCTATTTCTTTACTCTTTTTTTCTTTCTTTTTATTTAACTAATACATTTTTGTATTCTTGAAACTTAATACTATTCTTTACACAAAAAAAATTAAATAGTTTTTTTTATCTTCTATCCTTGGTTATGATGTTGTTCTTGTTTTGTAACTTTTTGTTTAAATTATGAAGGTATTGTTATACATAAATTATTAAGTTTTTTTGAACAGGAATATTAGAATAGTTTCATTATAAAAGAATTATTTATAACTGAAATAAGATGAAGTAATGAGAGAGACTGCAAAGTTAGTTTATGGAAATAATACACATTATAGTGAAAATACTAAATACGAAATAGAATTGTTATTTGTTATATCTCTATTATTTTTAAATAAACAATTGATTTAAATATTAATTTATTATTTATTTTTGTTAATAAAATTAGAGTTATTGTAATTATAATGAGAGAAAATATGTCATAAGTTCAATTTAATATAATACCATGTTAAAAAACTTGTTGGTTTGTTCAGTAAACGGAATTTTCAATAATCTTTTTTAATATTGAATGAGTTATTTTTATATATTGTATCTAATTTAATTAAAAAACGAAAAAAAATAAAAATAAGTTATAAACTTTATAAATGGTTTTTAGTATAATTAAGATTTTATGGAATATGTCACAACTTGTATCAGTCAATTTCCAGATGAATATTTTGATAATAACATTAAATATTTAACTCAAAAAATTGAAGGGTCAATTGAAAAGACATTTTTTAATGGATATCAATTTAACGTTTGTAAAGGAATAATTCACCAAAATGATTATTTAGTTTTATATATTCAAAAACCAGAAAATGGGAAAGCTGTGAAATACTTTATAAAGAATCAATCATTACAAATATTTCAATACCAATATGAGAAAGGATGGGTTTTAAATGTAGATTCTCAAATAAAAAAAATCTTCAGAAGTGATGCACCTTACGGGTTTATTTCAAAATTTATTGAAATCAAAAAATAAATAACAAAAAGAATAGAGAAGAAAGAAGTTTGTTGGAGAGTAATAATTAGGACAAATTACAATTTTTGTTATAGTTTTTATAATACTTTGGTTTTTATCTTAATGATTAACTGAGTTTAATTTGATAATAATAATAAAATTTTAATAATCAGTAACACTGAAAATAAGGAAATATTAAAAACAAAATTACAATAGTTATCTTCTTATAATAAAGTACAAAATAATTAATACTATTAAATCTAATTTAATACATATTTTTATTTTATATTATTAAATCAGTTTATTGAAATTATTTTCAAATTTAATTACAAAAATCATTCAATTTTTTAATGAAAGATTTAACTCAATTTAACAATTTCACAATAATACTAATACTCTTATTATAAACTATCAAAAATAATAATCAATAACTTCATTTTAATCTTCTATACTATAAAATACAAATTGTCGAAATTAAAAATTAAAATATCAATAATACCAGTCAGTTTAAACGTCTCCAATAAAAAAAGCACCACCTTCATCATTAGTATCTTCTTCACTAGATTCATCATTTCTTTGTTCTAAATGTTGACTTAATAATGATGGGTCATTTTCTTCATCTTTAACTTCAATTTTAATATCAACTTCTCCTTTTGCTAATTTTTCTGTTTGTTCAATCATCTTTCCAAGAACATCCCAATTAATTCTTGATGATCGTTTTTTGAGTTGTTCAGACATTGCTTCTCCAAATGTACTATGACTTTTCTTTGTTTTCTTTTCTCTTTTCTTTCTAATAGGAATTTCTTCTCCTTCTTCAAGTCTTTTCTTCTCTTTTTCTAAAAATTCAGCATTTAATTCTTCCCAAATTTGTTTTCTCTTTTCAGCTTCTTTATCATCTAAAAAATACCCATCAAGTTCATTGTCAAATTCACTACAATCTCCAACTACACATTCTCCTTCATCAATTCCTTCACTTTCAAAATCTTCTTCTTTCATTTTATTTATATCAACTAACTTTTCTACATCAAAATGTTCTCCTTCTAATCCAACATCTTTTGCACTTTTTCCTTCTAATGTTCCAAGATTTAAAGGTTTGGAATCAATATCTTTACATCCCATAATTTTACTTACTTCACCTCCTATTAATGTTTCAATTTCTTCAGTTAATTTTTTATCTTCAGCTGCTTCATATTCATCTCCATTTCCTTTTCTTTTTTTTAATGGAACATTAGCACCAACTGTTTCTCTTGCTTTATCTTTTAATCTATTTAAAGTATAACTTGGAGGATTACAATGAGGAGTTGATTGATCATCTTCATTTAGTTGTTCTAATGTCAAATCTGCAGATGGTGTTCTTAAAAACTCTTTTAATCTCACACGAACGGTTGTAGTAGAAAGTCTAACTACATGAACAATTTCTTCTAATGTTCTTGGTTCTCCATGTAATCTTCCTGCAAGATATAAAGCAACACCACAAATACCAGAAGGTCTTCTTCCATAATGCATCCAATCTCTGTTCATTCGTTGACATATTCTCATTGCTGTTCTAACTACATCACCAGTTTTTTCAAATGCAAGGTCTTCACCAAACCTTTGAAGATAAAGACAAGGATCAACAAATGGTAAATCAAATTTTAATTCTTCACAAAATCTAATAAATGTTCTTCCAAGTCTTCTAACAGAAACATGTAAAACATCCGCAAAATCTATTAATAAATGATCACTTCGTTCTCTTCTACAAATAATATATAAACAAGCACCAGCACTATATGAAAATTTTCTTCCTTTAGTAATTCCAGTTTGCATTGCAACACGATATAATCTTTGTCCACTTTCTATATCAATACTTTTCATTTTAAGCATTTCTCCTACTTTTTTAATTGCTCTCATTTGTCGTTCAATGTCATATCGTTTTTTCTCAGTTTCTCCAAACTGTGTTCCTGCTAAAATCTTTTTTCCTCCACTTTCATCAAACTGTAATTCTGCAATTAATGCTCGACTATTAT
The DNA here is from genome assembly GCF_000257125.1 of Entamoeba nuttalli P19. Classification (NCBI taxonomy): domain Eukaryota; phylum Evosea; order Mastigamoebida; family Endamoebidae; genus Entamoeba; species Entamoeba nuttalli. The sequence continues at coordinate 31,887 of NW_008576039.1, forward strand.
CTATAACTAATCCACAATTTTCACATATTAAGCTTCCTTGTTCATTTCTAAATTCAGTACCTCCACAATAACTACATTTATTTGGTTTATTTCCATCAACTTCAATTTCCATTGAGACATTTTCATTATCTGAACTACTCATATTTCTATTTACAACTATTTTTTTTAGTTTTTTATTATTCTTTTTTTATTTTTTTTTTAATTACTTTTTTTTTTATTACTTCATTATTTACTCTTCTCTTTCTCTTTTTATTTTATTGTTCATTAATTTTTTTGATTATTCTTGTCTCTGTCTTTAGACTATCTTTTTCATTATTAAAATATTACTGAATTTCTAAAATGTGAATGAGTTAATCAAAAAAAAAAAAATAGAATTGAATTTGAATTGAATTTTAAAGTCAAAAAAGAAATTAAAAATAGTTTCATCTTAGATTTTTCAAAATAAAGTAAAGAATGAATTGTACTACTGACCTTCCTTCATTGGATTCTTTTAACCATTTCTCTTGTAACCAAAATCCAATTTCTCCTGAAGAAATTTTAAAACAAATGATTTCAGTGTCTTCATCAAATCCATCTCTTTTTTTATCAAAACCATTATGGTCAGTTGCAAGATATTCTCTTCCATGTTGATACTTATTTCTTCTTAATTTCTTTGTTTTTTGTTTGTTTATTTTTGTTTTATTTTTTTTTTTAATTTTTTAATTTTTCTTTTAATTTTTTTTTTGTTTCAACTAAATAATTTAATCATTTGTTTAATGGAAATAGAACGCCTTCATAAGTTAGAAAGGTTAGAATATTTAGTAGTTTTTCAATACTGTTCTTCTAAAGAACTTTCTAAGTTTATTTTTATTAATAAATATTGTAAAGATTCAATAGAGAGAATCACAAAGTACACAACGAATTCAGTTAATTTATTATATTTAATGGACAAATATCCTTTACTTAGAAAAATTAATTGTAGACTTAGTTGTTTACCTACAAAAACTGCATTACCTGAATATATTGATTTGTCAGTAAGTGCTGATTCTCCATATTACAAAAATATAATTGTTATTCATTCAAATAACATTATTGATTTTCAAGTAAAAGATACTGACACATATTTACCTTTACCATTTATGCCAAAATTACAAATATTAACTATTAGATTCACTCAAAAAGTAATTCAATCCCTTTCTCAAATTTTACAACAAATACCACAATTAAAAAAAATTGTTATTACTTCAGTTAGTACTGAGTATTTCTCAGAAATTAATATCCTTCATTCTGTTTCTCAATTACAAGAAATTTATATCGAATTTTTAGAAATGAAAAAAGATAGTTTAAAACCTTTTATTACTACACTATCTAGTTTTGGTCCTCAGATTAAAATCGTTATTACTATTCATATGAATATGTTTGAAGCATTAAGTTATGAACATATAGACAGTGTCTTAGATTCTCCTAAAAACTTTACAATTTTCTTTTACAATGTTGACCTTCGAGATAATTCTAAAAGGGATATTTGGGAATATATCATGAGTAAAGTTTATGCTGAACCTTTTCGTTTTTTTCTTTCTTTTACTCCAACTAAATTCCCTTGTTTTAATCAAAATATGATGGACTTTTTTATTACAGCTTATCTTCCTGATTTTCCTACAATGGTTATTCAGAAAAGAATTGAAGATAATATTAACTCTTTAAAATTATATAATAGTGTTGAATTTACTCGATTACCTAAAACTTTAGATATTTGCTCATCATTAAAACGTGTCTTTTTGCATCCAATCTATGGAGATAAGACAAAACGAGATTATATAGACCTTAATTTGGTTAATTGCCCTTCATTAGAAAGTCTTGAAACCGAAGGACTTGATATTTTTCAATTTCATTTAGGTTCTCATCTTAAATACCTCTCAATTATGAGAGGAAAAGTTCCTCAACTTATTGACTTAAAAGAGAATTCTAATATTGAAACTCTCACATTAGTTGAGTTAGAAATTAATACTTTATTATTACCAAAAACTTTAAAAACTTTAAAAGTAGTATCATGTCAAATCCATTCTTTTAACTTAGAAGAACTTGATGGTTTAAAATCTTTGCATTGGAAGTATTTAGACTTCATTTTTAAATGTCCAAAAAATATTGAAAGTATTAAATTAAGTAAAGTTAAATTTGTTAGAGAAACAAATTTTGCAATGTACACTCAATTAAAAAATCTAACTTTTCAAAAAATTTCAAGTATAGAATATTTTAACCTACCAACATCAGTAGAATGTATTTCACTTGATTCACTTATTATTCTTAAGTCATTACCAAGTTTTAAAGAAATGAAATTATTAACTTGTTTGGAAATTGAACAATGTCCTCAACTAAGTTCTTTGGCTATCCCATCGAATTTATTAAAACTTAAATTAAAAAATACACAAATTGACCAATTAATAGCTTTTTGTGGAAATGAAAGTGGTCCTCAATTATCAACAATTGAATGTAATAATATTGACTTTCTTCCACAATTTCAATTCTTCACTCAACTTAAAGAAATTGTACTTGAAGAGTGTCAAATTAATGACCAAATATTATTTCCTAGGTCAATATTAAGTTTCTCTGGAATAAATTGTATTTTACAATCACTTGATTTTAGTAACTGTTTGCAATTAAAACAATTATCTAATTTTAATGTCTATTGTAAGTCAATTCAAATTTCTCCTTCAGTAGAAGCATTAAAACTTACATATTTATCTAGTCTTATTGCTGAAATAAATGAAACAAGTCATTTAACTAACATAACTCGTTTAGAACTATCTTATGTTAATCTATCAAAAATAGACCTTAGTCCATTAACTCGATTAGAATCAATAGATTTTAGAGGTGTTTCTTATTCAACATTAAAATTACCTCAATCTCTCAAATCTTCGCAATTTAAATTTATGACATCAACAGATTGTGCTCTTGAATTACAAGAATTAACTCAACTCCAATCTATAGAAATCATTTCATTCTCTCCTTATGAATATTCTTTCCCTATTTCTCTTAAAAGTCTTGTTATTAAACATTCACCTAAATTTATTGTAAATCTAAATAAATTTACAGTTTTAACTAAGTTAACTCAATTAATAATAGTTGATATTCCAATAACTCAACCATTTCTTATTGACGACTTTAGTTTTGTTGAGATGTTTAGTTTTAGACCTAACGAATAAATTATTAATTCATGATTGATTGATATTTATTTAA
>NW_008576040.1:0-10092 GCF_000257125.1 Entamoeba nuttalli P19
TCTTCTTCTTTTCTCTTTCTTTCTTCTTCAAGTCGTCGTTCTTCTTCTTGTCTCTTTCTTTCTTCCTCCTCTCTTTTTCTTCTCTCTTCCTCTTCTTTTCTTCTTCGTTCTTCTTCTTCAACCATTTTCTTTAACTCTTCTTCTCTTCTCTTCTTTTCTTCTTCAATTCTTCGTTGGACTTCTCTGTCTTCATCATCCATATCATCCAAAAAGAATGCAATGGGAATAGGACTAGGATTCAAATGTCCATTTTCATCAAATAATGGACTATTTCCTTGAGCCATTTCAAACCTTGGTGTATGTAGTCTATCTTTATTAGACTCTTCCATTTCTTTTTTCATAGCTAATTCCATAACTTTTTGTCGTTGTTTAGACTTACCATAAATACTCTTTTCTGAACTTTGATCACTCAATTTTCTCAAACTTAATAAGTCAACTTTTTCATCCAAGATAGGACTTGTCGTACATTTAACTTGTCGACTAAATCCATCTTTTCTTGTTGAGTCAAATTTATCAATAAAAGCATTTCTTTGAATAGCCCATTTTTTAAACATTTCACTAACTTCTTTAACATTGTCCCATTTAACTAATAAACTTGCATTTTCACTAGCATTATTCTCAATGACTCCTTTTAGTTCAACAGGCTCTTCTTTAATATAGTCAGTTATATCAACAATATCATAAATTCTTTTATAAATTTCTTTTCTTTCTTTTCTCCATTTTTCTCTTTTTTGTTTAAACTCTTCAACAATTCTTAGCTCTTCTTCTTTTAACTTCTTTTCAATCTCAACTTTTGCCTCACTTAATTCAACTATTTTCTTTTTTCTGTCAAGTTCTTCTTGCTTTTTCATATTTTCTCTTTTTTTAACTTTCTCAACTTCTTGTTTTCTTAATTCAAGAACAGGGTCAAATCGTTTAACATGTTGGAGATGGTTATCTGCTAATTCTCGTTCTATTTCTTCTTGATTAACTAATTTTGGAAGAACTGTTTTTTCTGTAAGAGGTGGTGTTGGCTCTTTTTCAACACTTTCTACAAATTTAGCAATATCTTCTCTCTTTCTTCTACGTTCTTCTTCATATTTTTTATGAATATCATCGCAAATCTCTTTATCTCTTTGACTTAATACTTCAATAGGTTTGTTACCAATACCTTCTTTTGTTTGTAGTGCAACTTTACTTTTTCCTTTTGCCTCTCCTAGTTTCTTTCTTCTTGAATTGATTTCTTTCAGTTTATTGTCAATATCAATATCTTTACTTTTTAATTTAATTTCTTCATCATTTTGTTGTTGTCTAATGTCTAAGTATTGTTCAGATATACGATCCAATTTTGATTCTTGCATTCTTTTTTCATGTTTTTTACTATCAACTTCAATTTCAATTGCATCTTTTTCTTTTCTTAATTGTTTGCTTTTTTCTCTAGCTTTTTTTCTATCTTTATTAAGATTTCTTTTACTTCTTTCTTCAGCTTTCTTTTCTCTTGATAAGTCTCGAGTTATTTTACTTTCCATTTGCTGTAATAAAATTTTGGACCTTTCTACAAATTGATCTAATTCTTCACTTGCAGCTTGTTGTTCCAGTTCAGCATCAGCATTAGCCATTTCTAATTTTCCAAGTTCATAATTAGCATCATCTATTTTATCTAATTTAGTATCTAATTGTTTTTCATTATGTTCTCTTTCTTGAATAATTGAATGAGTATCCATTTTAACAATTTTTGTTTGTGTTTGAATGTCAGATATTTGTTTTTGAATACGGGCTTGTTCTCTTTTATTATCTTTAATTCTTTTGTTTTCTTGAAGAATACTTTTTTCAACATTAAGAATCTCTTGTGAGACGTCATCAATTAAACTATTAACTCTTTTTGTTTGTCGTTCTTTTTGTTGGAGTAAATCGGTTAATTCAGCTTTCTTTTGTTCCATATCATGAACTTCTCCACTTAATTTATAATTTTCATCAACTTTACTTGTATATTTTTCACTTAATTCTTCATAATGAAGGTTTTGAATTCGTTCTTCCATCCTTTTTTCTTTTTTAATCATTTCTTGTTTCTTTCTATCAGCTTCTTTAAATTCTTTTTGAAATTCCTTTTCATTTCTAATATTATCACTTTGTAACCTTAACATCTCAAATCTTGTTGTTTGTTTTCTTTTATAAGCTTCATCAATGTCTTGTCTAATCCGTTCACTTTCATCATTTAATTTTTCTTTCTCTTCTACTAATTGTGTATTATTAAGATGTTCTACTGCTGTTATTCCAGCACTTTCTTCTTGTGCCTGTTTTAACTTTTCAAGCATTTTCCTTTCTTCTTCTGCATGCTTTTCTTCAAGTTGTTTCATTTGTTGTTCATCAACAATTTTTTGTCTTTCTTTTTCTTCTAATAAACTATTATATTCTTTATCTTCTTTTTCTTTAGCTTCTTTAATTTTTTTTTGCTGTTGTTCTAATTCTTGTTGTTTTTTTCTTTCTTCTTCTTCTTTTGCACGTTTTTCTGCTTCAACTTTATTTATTTTATCTTGTTCCTCTCTTCGTTTTCTTTCAATCTCATCTTGTTCTTTTTTCCATTTCATTAACGCTGCAAGAAATGCAAAGTTCATTTTAACAACACAATTTTGTACACTTTCAACTGATATTAATTGACATCCTATTGTACCTGATGCAGTTATAACATCTTCTAATGAATTTCCACATGGAATTCCAAGAGTACGTAGTAAGTCTCGAAAAATTATTCCATCTTGGAGGTCTGATGTATAGTTTGTCATTCTTTTACTTCCTAATGTTGTGTTTACCCATTTCATTACATCTCCTTCACAATCCATTGATCCTAGTGTTTTTCTTAAATCATAGTCAATTAATTGCCATAATAAACCAAGTACTTGTGATGCAGTAGCTGCTTGTGGTTGAGTTATAGCACTTGCAGAACAAGTAACTTCAAGTCCAAATGACTTTGCCATACGAATCAATTTTTCTGCATTTTCATTCATTTGAAACAAGTTAATAGGATTCGTGTGTGGGGGGATAAAATTTTGGAAACTTTGCATATAAGTTATTAATATGATTGTTGACTTTAAACCTTCTTGTAATCCTTTTAATGTCTTTTCAATAGAAATTCCTAAATTCGTTTTTGTTTGAATAAATGCATTTAAATAACTAACAATCCCTTGCACAGCTGTACTTTCATATCTTTCAGTTTCATTCATTTCCTTCCTTCAAAAAATAAATTGTATTTCAGTTCATTTCCTTTTTTCTATTTCCTTTTATTTTCCTTCTTTTCTCTTTTCGTATTTTCCTTTTTAATTTCTTTCTTTTTTGGAAAAGTAATTTTGTTATTATAAAATTTTTGACATTATTATCGTTATATATAACTTTATTTTATTTTAGGATGTTAGTTACTTGAAATAGAAGATGAAACATCATTAAATTAAGAGTGGTGTTTAATAATAATTCTAAATTAACATACACAAATAATTAAAAATAATTTAAAATGAAAAACAAGTTTTAGTTCTATTATTTATGGTTGTTAGAATGGATTTTATACGATAAAATACAATAATAGTCTATATTTATTTTACTTTGTTAAATAATCTTTTAAATTTAAGCAACAATTAAGAACGAGTTAAAAATACCATTCATAATAAGATTCTTTTTAATTCTTTTCCATCTAATAATTATCTTTTGTAACAATGCTGTTAGTATTAGTAGTTATACTCATTGTAACTTCATGGGGTTGTGCTATTGGGAAATACTCTTATTTTTATCTATGTTGGGACTGTTTGGATGAAAGTTTTTGTCCTGGAGATGATAGTTTTTATCAATGTAATTGCTATTCTTGCAACAAAATAAATGGAGTGTGTAGTTCAAGATGTTTTGATGGCTATGTCAAAGATGAAATTGGTAGGTGTCAAAAATGTGCACCAGGTTATTATAAAAGCTCACAACTGGAATGTAGTGAATGTGAAAGTGGATATTATTGTCCTGGAGATGGATTTCAGTACAAAGCTAATTGTGATGATTTCAACAAACAAACTGGTGTTTGTACTTCAAAATGTTCTTCAAATTATGTCAAGTCTACTGATGGTAAATGTCAAGAATGTTCTAATTCTTATTATATGAACCAAGGAAATTGTTTGTCTTGTAACTGTAATTCATGTAATTCAACTACAGGTGCTTGTTATTCTAAATGCAATGGTCGAGCGTTCACCACAACTAATGGTCTTTGTTCTTATTGTTCATCTGGAAGTTATAAAAATAGTTTTGATTCCTCTTGTTTTCGTTGTACAAAAAGTTCATATTGTCCTGGCAATGATATTAAATATTCTTGTAATTGTAAGAATTGTGACCGAAAAACTGGAGAGTGTACGAGTAATTGTTATTCAGGGTATGAAAAAGAGAGTTCAACTGGAAGGTGTATTCCTTGTCAAGAAGGATATTATTCATTAGATGAAGGAAGTCAATGTACAAAGTGTGGGTGTAGTGTTTGTGATAAAAAAGAGGGGTGTTATATTGGTTGTGATCCAGGATATAGTTATGATTCAAATAAAAAACAGTGTACGATATGTTCTGCAGGTTCTTACTCTATTGGAGGAAAAGGTTCATGCCTGTCATGTGAAGGAAATAGTATTTCTTCTGTAGAAGGTTCATCTTCATGTAAAGCTTGTCCAATGAATCAAGTTGCTAATCTTCAGAAAACAGTTTGTGAATATTGCGTTGAAGGAAAATACTTTAGTAATGGGATGTGTTTGTCTTGTCCTGATGGAAAAATTAAAGTAGATAGAACAACAAGTAATTGTAACTCATGTAAGTCAAATGAAATTTCAAATTCTGATCATACTCAGTGTCTTGAGTGTGAAGCTGGAAAATATAAGAATGGAAATAGTTGTATGCATTGTGGTTCAAACACATATTCATTAAAAGGAGCAGTTTCATGTCTTAAGTGTGATAGTTCATGTTTATCTTGTGACTCAACTACTGGGCATTGTTTAACTTGTAATAAAGGGTCGTATTTAAATACAGAAACACATAAATGTGAGCCATGTCCAGCTGGAACTTATTCAAATACAATAACTGCAACTTCTTGTCAGAAATGTTTAGAACAAGAGTGGTCTACTTCTGGGTCTGTTACATGTTTGCAATGTCAGGCAAATTGCCAGGAATGTGATAACACAAATGGTAAATGTCAGAATTGTCCAACGGGGTATGGTTATGACCAACAAAAAGGGACTTGTACAATGTGTGAGGTTGGGACGTATTCTACGGGAAGTACTAGTTTATGTAATCCATGTGGCGTTGGTTCATTTCAACCACAAATGGGTCAGTCAAAGTGTGAATTATGTAGTGATGGCTTTTATCAAAACTTAGAAAAAAGTTCAAGTTGTAAGCCATGTTCTTCTTCTTGTAGTACTTGTTCTAAAAGTACTGGAGAGTGCCTGAGTTGTAAAGAAGGTTATGGACTAAGTAATGGAGTATGTAGTGAATGTCTACCAGGAACACATAACCCAATTAAAAATACAGGTTCATGTGTTAGTTGTGAAGCAGGCACTTATTCTAATTTACCTCACCAACAAAGCTGTACTGAATGTTCAAATCTTTATTGGTCAAGTTCTAATTCTCTTTCTTGCACAGCGTGTGATGAAGGATGCAGTTCATGTGATAAAAAGAATGGAAAATGTTTAACTTGTAAACCTGGATATGGAATTAATCAAAAGGATGGAACTTGTACTGCTTGTGCATATGGGAGCTATTCAAAAGGAGAAACTTCAGTATGTGAAATATGTAAAGATGGAACATATGCAAATCAAATAAAACAAAAATCTTGCCAAAATTGTTCTTCCACTTGCAGTGAGTGTAATAAGTCATCAGGAAATTGTATTCATTGTAAAGCAGGATATCAATTAGAAGATGGAAGAATTTGCAAAACTTGCCAAGAAATGACCTATTCACCTCTCAATCACGATAAATGTATTCCGTGTAATAGTTCTTGTAAACGATGTTCAAGTGTAACAGGAGAATGTACAAGTTGTCCAAATGGTGAAAAGACAGTATCAGGGAAATGTGAAAATTGTTCAACAAATGGAAATTGTGTTTTATGTTCATCTGAAGCTACTGAAGAAAATAAACAATGCATCGAATGTTCAGCTGGACATTATTTAAAGTCAAACAATTGTAATAGTTGTAGTGAATTAGATTCAAATTGTATATCTTGTAACCCATCAGCAGAAGAGTGTATAAGTTGTTCAGGAAATAATATATTAAATGAGGAAAGAACAAAATGTGTTCCATGCAAAGAAGGAGAAGTTAAAATTAGTGAAATACAGTGTGTTCCATGTTCTTCTAAAATAGAAGGATGCTCTTCATGTATTTTTAGTTCTATTTCAGATATTAAATGTGAGTCGTGTTATGCTCCATATGAGTTATCGAATGATCAAACAACTTGTGTTAATTGTCTTAATCAAAATATGTCATATTATGACCAAGATACAAAGAAGTGTGTCAAAAACAGTCAAGGATGTTTAAATCAGATAGGAAAGACAAAGTGCATTAGTTGTAGTTCAGACACCTATTATTTGAGAAATGGAGTTTGTTCAATATTTGATTCACGATGTACACAAAAAAGTTCAAAAGGGTGTGAAGAGTGTTCAAATCCAATTATTCCAAATAATAGCCAATGTAGTATTAATATTGAACAATGCAAATATGGGATGAGTTCAACACAAGATATTTGTTATGTCTGTGAATTAAATTATCAAAATAATAATGGAATTTGTGAGTCAACTACAGAGAAATGTCAGTATTATCAAAATGAATATTGTTTACTTTGTAATGAGGGAAGATCAAATGGGAAACAATGTATTTCTTGTAAAAAAGGAGTAGATGTGTGTACATATTATCATAATAAAGAAATACCAATAAGGTGTTCAGATGGTTATTTTCTTGACTCAAATAATGAATGTATTGAGAAAACAACAACAACTTGTCAAAGTATTAATAATAGTTATTGTGTTCAATGTGAACCGCATCAATATGTTAATCATGGAAATTGTAAAAATAATAATGAAGTATGTGAGATAGAAGATAAGATTGGTTGTTTAAAATGTAATGATGGAGTTTCAATAAATGGAGAGTGTCAAAGTATAAGCACTTTAAATTGTAATAAAGTCAATAAAAATCAATGTTCTGAATGTAAAGAAGGTAATTATAGAAACATTAATACTTGTTCACCAATTGATACATTGTCTAGTGAATTAAAACAATGTAAAGCATATAATGTAATAACAGAAAAATGTTTAGAATGCTCTGATGAATATTTATTATATCATAATACTAAATGTGAAGTAAAGCAAGAATTACGCCAAAATAAAATGAAAAAAGAAGAAGGTATTGATACATGTTTTGAACGAACAAGTAAAGGATGTTTAAGGTGCAGGTCAGGATATTATCTTGAAGATGGAGAGTGCAGGGAATGTCAAGGAGATTGTTGGGAATGCTCAAGTAAGGATTATTGTACAGGGTGTGATCCATATTCTTATCCTAGTAATGGAAAGTGTATAAAAATGAATGATTTAGTTCAACGATGTAACCAAATGATGTCAACATACACTGGTTGCGTCAATTGTAAAGAAGGATATTATAAAGCAGAAGATGGAAAAAATTGTAATGAGTGTGATAAATCCTGTTTATCTTGTATGAAAAATAACACTTGTATACAATGTGCTGAAGATTATTTTAGATATGGGTTTGAAGTATCAACACTTTGCTTTCCTCAAAGTCAAATTAATAATTGTTTGAATAAAACAAAACATGGTTGTGAAAATTGTGAAGAGGGATATTACAGAACAAGTACGTATCAGTGTAAAGAATGTGGATTCAATTGCACAAGTTGTTCAAGCAAAAATAAGTGTTTGCAGTGTATAACAGAACATGTATTAGGCACAAATGGTAGTTGTTTCCATTATTCAGATATACCAAATTGTATTAATTCATTAAATTCAAAATGTTCAGAATGTTCTAAAGGATATATATTGGATGATGAGGAAACAGGATGTATTGAGAAAAAGAAAAATATTGGAATGACTATTGGTATTACAATTGGAGCATTTATAATTGTTTTAATTATTGTTATTATCATTACTGTAATTATTACTATATTCTATATTCAACATAAAAAAGAAAAGAAGAAGATGGATAATATTTGTGTCTTTGAAATGAAAAGATCTAATATTAAAATGAACGAATTTTATGGTGTAATTTGTTCTAATATAAATGAAATTAATTTCAATTCAAATGGAGATAAAATTAAAGTAAATGAAGAAACAAGGGAATTAATTTGTATTGGAAATAATGGAAAGAATAGAATAAAAGTTCAATTCACCACACAAGATGAAAATGATAAATATAATATAAGAACTGAACCAAAGATCATTACATTAAAAAAAGGAGAAGCATGTGAATTTGAAATTTTTATTACTCCATTTTGTACATGTACAATAGAAGATAATATAACTATAGTAGGACTAGATATTGGAACAAGTAAAGAAATTGTTGCTCCAATGAAAATTAAATTTGATACAGAATTAACAACATTACTTGATCCAGATGAATTAATAGAAGAAAAGAAAATAGGAGAAGGGTCATTTGGAATTGTTTATGTTGGAGAATTTAGAGGAAATAAAGTAGCAATTAAAAAAATGAAAGAAGTTGCACAAAACAAAACAGCTATTGACGAATTTGAGAAAGAAGTATCAATGTTAGATAAGTTTAGAAGTGAATATATCATTCATTTTTATGGAGCTGTAGTGATACCTGGAAAAGTATGTATGGTAACAGAGTTTGCACAATATGGGTCATTACAAGATATGATTAATAAAAGAAAAGAAACTCTAGTTTCAATGAAAATGAAAATTAAATTTATGATAGATGCTGCAAAAGGAATTTCATATCTTCATTCAAATGGAATATTACATCGAGATATTAAACCTGATAATATTTTAGTTATTTCAATAGAAGAAAATGAACAAGTCAATTGTAAATTAACAGATTTTGGAAGTGCAAGAAACGTTAATTTAATGATGACAAATATGACATTCACAAAAGGAATTGGTTCACCAAAATACATGGCACCAGAAATATTAAACAAAGAACATTACAAAATGCCATCAGACATATATTCATTAGCAATAACAATGTATCAAACATGGAGTTGGAAAAATCCATATGATAAAGATGAAGGATCTCGATTTAAATATCCATGGAAAATTGCTGAATTCGTGACTAGCGGAAAACGATTAGAAAGAATACCAACAATCCCAGAAAATTTATACAAGATCATTGAAGAGTGTTGGAAGCCAAATCCAGAAGAAAGAATGAAAATAAACAATCTCATTGAAATTCTTGAACAACAATACCAAAACGAAACGAATTAGTTTATTTATTTACTTAGTATAGCAGCTTTGTCTAAAAAGATCTTTATTGAGATTTTTGCTTATTTACATATTACTTAATTTAGTTTACTTTATTTATTTTAGTATCTTCTTTTATTTCAAAAACATTAATTAATTTTCTAATTTTAAAACAATGAAACGTTTTATTTAGTTTCTTCTTTAATTAATATTATTACCTTAACTTTCTTTTAATAACTCTTTTTTTATTTGGTTACTATCTTAACTTTTTAATACTAATTATGGTTATGACTTTCTCCATTGTATCATTCTAAATAATCTTTTGTTATGTCTCTTTAAATTAATATTTTTTCTATTATATTTTTATATAAGTATTTAATGTATCTAATATCATTATGGTAGTTGTTATTAAATAAGTAATAAATCCTAATTCATTAGTATTATATGCCATATAAAAAGTTTAGTTTTATGAATATAAAACTACTAAGAATTGAATTTTGATATTTGTTTAACTTCTATATCAATATCAATAAAAACTCATACTTTTAATAAGTATATAACCGAAAATCTTCTAGTCAATTTTAACAACTTGTTAAAAAAATAAAACAATTACTCTCAAATAGATGCAACATTAATTACACAAATAAGAATGATAACAATTACCAGACAAAAAGAAACAACAAGAGAAATTTGATAATGA
>NW_008576041.1:0-631 GCF_000257125.1 Entamoeba nuttalli P19
TTTTTTTTGTTTGTGATTGAAAAGAGTCAATATCATTCTTTCATGTATTTTTTATATCCAACTTTTAGTTTTATTCAATAAATAAGAATTGGGTTGTAACTTTATCCTTCTTTGACTAGTTCTTACTTATTTTTTTTGTAAATTATGTCAAAGATAAAGAAAATGTGTAACAGCACAATATAAATATTCAGTATTTCAATTGTGTGGAAGAATTAATTATGTTTATGCCATGAATAAATGATAACTATTTACTTATTAGAATACTTTATTTTTTGATTTTAATTATGAAAATGGTTTTAGAGATATAAGAATTGTGATACGGAATTATTCATCTTTGAGTGTAATTAATTGTATTTATTATTTTTAATACAAATTAACTTTATATCTTTGAAATAATGATTCATAATATTCAAAAAGAAGAGTGTTGTTTTTTATATTGCTATTAGTTTCATTTAATAAGTTTAATACTTTGATACTTTAAATCCTTGTTTCATAAATAGTTTAAATTCATTTGTTATAAGAAATTTCATTAATGTTCGTTTAATAAGTAATATAACAATCAAAATAAATGGCATTATTACAATATTGAATTTTATTTAGAACTATTAGAACCATTTTGGTGAAATAGTAT
>NW_008576042.1:0-2982 GCF_000257125.1 Entamoeba nuttalli P19
GTCATTTCGGTAATCACTACAGTTCACTTGCAACAACTTTGATATTTCTATTTAGAGCTGAACCATATATGAAAATGCATATTCAATTATTTGATGGACATTTTGATACAGACCGATTGTTTAATTCAATAAGTAAATTCTTTGATAGCTTGTCTGCTACACCAATTGAACTTATTCCAGAGTTTTTCTTCTTACCTCAATTTCTTATCAACTTTAATACAATAGACTTTGGTAAACGAAAAGATAACAATGTTGTTAATAACGTTGAATTACCTCCATGGTGTAATGGCAATCCTCGTCAGTTTGTTAATATAAATATGAAAGCATTAGAATCATCATATGTCAGTCAACATCTTAATGAATGGATTGATCTTATTTTTGGTTATAAACAACGAGGAAAGAATGCAGAAGAAGCATGTAATGTATATCCACAATGTTCATATGAAATTGGAGATTTATCTAAAATGAATGAGAAAGAAAGACAAACAACACTTGACAAAATAAGAAATTTTGGACAAACTCCAATTCAATTGTTTAAAACACCTCATCCAAAGAGAGAGGTTAGTTGTACAAAGTATAACATTGGAGTATTTGAACAAGATAAAAATTATTCATTAACCGTTGTAAATAAAAGTGGATTTCCAATTGGAGAGATGCTACTTGACGAGAAAAATGAAATTACAATAACACGAAAAGGAGAAATAATTATTCCGAATGGAAGTGCTCAAGTTGGAAGTGGTGGAATTATGAGAATAGAACGAAATGGAAAGATAATGAATATTGAAGAATGTCAGAATGGTTCAATTCTTATTGGTGATGAACGAAATGTATTAGTTGGAGGTGGGGATGGTAGTATTCAAATCATTGATATTAGTACAGATTCACCAAAGAAACGAGGAAGATTGTGTGGGCATGATACTGCAATTACATGTTGTGTAATTGATAATAACAATAATATTATTATTACTAGTGATCAACATGGAATTTGTTTGATTTGGGATATTGGCACATTAATGTGTTTACATGTAATTGAAGTAGGAGAATGTGTAATTGGATTAGATATTAACAATGAAACAGGAAATTTTATTGTATTAACACAACATCAACTTCATTATTATGATATAAATGGTGATTTAATAAGTCAAAGTCAATGGATTGAACATGAACAATTCACCTCTGTTGCCATTACACAAACACCAATGTGGAATGATAAAACATTCGTTGTCATTGGTGATATGAAAGGTAATGTCACATTTTTGAAATTAACTGACAATTTTGAGTTTATTCATTGTCAGACTATTTCTAGCCATCCAACACCAATAGAATCTTTGAAAATTTCAAATGATAATACTTCCATTTTAATTGGACATGTAAATGGCATTGTAATTTGTTTGAATTAAATTGTTGTTGTTCCTTTCTTCTCTTGTTTAATTAACTAAAATAAATGAAATAATTTAATTAAACTTATTCAGCAATTATTCCATATCTTCAGACGACTCTTTCTCCATTTGGAATACTACTATTCTTTCTGGAGTAAACTTCTGGTCCATACGACCTGTCAAAGCATAATGAATTTCTTCTCCATTAATTCTGTAATCAAATGATGATTGTTTGCATTGACATTGTTTTTCAGTATCTTTTTTATATACAACAATATCAGGACCATAACCTACTTTAAATAACATCTCATTTCTTTGTAGCTTGAGAAGAAAGGCATTCTTTCCTTCTTCTTTTTTAATATCAAATTTTACCATTCCATTAAACCTATGGTTAGATGTTAATGAAAATACAAATGCATTTGAATCTTCAATCATTTCATCAATTTTAGTGATAAATGAATGTAAATATATTCCAAATTTATTGTGCATATCGTCTTCAATAATAACTACAATATTAGAATGTTCAATAATACTCTTTCCAAACTCAGATGACTTAGTATCCCATTTATTTAAGGTAGAATCAAAAAGCAGTTGTCCTTTCTTTAATCCAGTCCATTTTTCTATTTGATTATGTTCTTCTTTTGATACAAATATTTCAATACTTTTATCTTGAGGAGAAGTATCTTGTTTCTTCTCTTCTCTAAGTCTTAACTCAATATATTGAAATAATTGGTCATCATTAAATTCCTTTATTCTCTCATTATCTTTTAATTTATCAATCACCTGTTGTTGAATAAATTTAATATTTGTATCATTAGTATCTACTCTCGTTGTAAGATCTTCTAGTTTCTCATCATGGTATTTGTAGTGAGTAAATAATGTATTTATTGCATCATCAATTCTATTTTGTTCAACTAAATTAATAAAATCTTCAACAAATTCATTTATTTTTTTCTGGTTTGAATAATTTTTATCAGCTTTTCTAGTAAGTTCTGCTGTTATTATCTTAACTGACTCTTGCACTTCGTTTAATTTACTTTCAACTCGGTTTATTTTACTTTCCATTTGTTTTTTAAATTCAGTAAATTCACTCATGGGTATGGTATTTACTATTTCTTTGATTTCAGACTTATCTATTTCTTCTTTTGTTGGTTTTATGGTTTTGTCATAAAGACTTTGCATTAATTAAATGAACTTATAAATGCTTTTATATTGCAGAACTCTCAAAATAATACCATTTTTAATTCCATTAAGTGTAAAACCTACTCTTATTGAATAGACATAAAATAGAAAAGAATGGAAAAGAATAAGTGTCTTAAATGATCTTGTAAAAAAAACGAAGAAGTAAACGTTTTCTATTTTCTTCTTTTTTTATCGCTGTTACCTTATTTTAAATACATTTGAAAGTTTAATGTCAAATAATTATTACATGGACAATATCATGTGTAAGAGGAATTTTCTTTTTAGAATGAGTGGAACTTGTTTTAATGTAATTATATAAATAAACAAAAAGCAACATAATCAAAAGAAATTCCATTTTTTTTAACAACCAGATATAGTTGTTAAAGTCATCACTATAACCTCCAAGTAATAAATTTAAAAT
>NW_008576043.1:0-3464 GCF_000257125.1 Entamoeba nuttalli P19
TTTTTTTTTATTTTTTTAATTTAAATCTTTCATTATTTCATCTTAAAATATTTAAAGTATTATATTTAATTCTTTCATTTAATCAATACTTTTTGTTTTACTCTAAGTTTATAAAAAGGATTAATTAAAAATTATTGATGTTATTAAAATAGATAACATAAATCTATTTGTATAATCCTTATTTAGTTGTAAATAATTGTTTTATATTTCATGTACATTCCATGTTGGATTAATTTCAACTTCTTCTTCTTCATTATTCTCCTTAAGATTAATAGGATTTCTACATATTGGACAATCAGATGCTCTTGCCAACCATCCTTTTAAACAACTAACATGAAAATCATGTCCACAGCGAAGACATGCTGCTTCAGTAAGAACATCCCTACAAATTACACACTCATGTTCTTCTTTTGCATCATAATGAACTAATGGTAAATGGTCCAATAAATAGGAATAATAAATGTATGTCATTAATTGTTCCAAAGAATTAATTGACTCCCAAACATGCATAATGGAAAATATTAATAATCCAACAAACACATTTGGAAGTAACGATTTGAAGAGAATAAAGAATTCAAAGCTTGCCAATAAGAGTTTAATTGATTTAATTGCTAAACTTGTTAAAGTATAATATTTCCACTGGAATTCATAGAGAGAATGAACAAAACAGAGAATCTGTTGTAAAACATCACAAATAAGTGAGTAAAAAAGAATTTTGAAAAAGCAATAAAAGACTAATGAAACAAAATCCGTTGTAGAGTATTGTAAAAGTATCATAGTTGTTATACCAATTAGAATTAATGATAATATAAACATACTAACTCTTTTTGAATAATAATAACTTTGGTTTTCATTATACAAATCAATTCTTGTTTCAATCAAAATTTTATTTACTTTAATTGATATATAAAGAATAATAATTACTAATATATCTATAGAAATATCTGATAAACCAGATAATATGAAAATTAAGATTGTCCAAATTTCATTTAATATTTTAGAACACATAACTTTCATTTCAGCAGTTGTTATTTCTTCATAAAATATATGTTTAATAATTAAAAATACTCCAATGAAAGTTGTTATAAACGTATTAAACAATACCTAGTCTTAATAAGTACTCTAAAAAAATACCAAATAATAAATACAATATTATAACTAAAACAAACAAAAAGTGGTAATGGAAGTCGTAAAAGTCCCATAAAAATATAAAAAGAACTTCTATGGATTGAATAAAGCTGAAAAATTATCAATACTAAACTAGTATAAGAACATATACACTGAAAAATGATGATTGTAGACCACTTCATCTTTTGTTTTTTAAAGTTCTTTTATTCATATTTTATTTCAAAACAAAACCTGTGTTCTATTTATGTTTTATAAAACAATATATTAATTATTATTTCAATAAGACTAAAAAGAAATCAATTGAGATAGTAAACTATTGTGATATGAGTTTGTGAGTGGTGCATAATCTTCAAAAGAATATTTTTGTAGTAACACATACAATTTTGAAGAATATATTAGTGTTAGTTTAAGTAGCTTTGATAATGGAAATTGATTTATTTCAAAGAGAATCATTGATGAAATTTGTTGGAGTAAATGAATCAATATAAGTAATTCCTGATGAGAGACTAATAATTTAAATAATGCATTTGATTGTCTTCTTTTGATTGTTCTGTTTTTAAGAAATGAAATTAGTTCAGAGTGAGTATTTTTAAGAAATAATAAACTTTTATTTGTTGATTCTATTAACAATGATGCTTGTTTAATCTAATAGAATGTTATTGACAATATAAATTCAATAAATATATTTCACAAACATTTGACAAAAATAATGGAGATCCAAAGAATGGATAAATTACTTGTTTTGATGCTAATAAATTATGAATCAACTCCACATCGTTTAAACAACTAAAAGAAAGGATAAAATTGGAATGATAATTTCTATAATCATCATACAATTCATCTTCATAACTAAATGACTTAAAATAATTACAAACAGACTCATAACAAGTAATACTTTCTTGATAATTTCTCTTAAAAAAAGATAATGGATGAAACATTGGATATTCACTAAAATACTTCTGAAAATGGTGACTAAATTGAGAAGGTTTGTTAATAATCCAATCTTGCAATCTTTTTAAGATAATAAACCATATCATTTTAATGACTATAAAAGATTGAGAAGGTAAGTCATCAACTTGATATTCTCCATGTGATAAACAATCCCTTAATTTGATTCCACCTTCAAAAAGAAATAAGTCATGTAATTTACTCACAACATCTTTTCCAAGAATATCAATCAATAAATTCCTCTTTTTTGAAAGTACTTCTTTTTCTTTCTCTATTCCTTTTGTTTCACTATATTTTGAAGTATTTTTATATTTCACTACTTTAATATCATTTATTGTTGATGGTCGATTAACAATAAGACCTTCAGAAGAAGAAATAACATCTTCTTGGAGAAGAACATCTAGTGTTGTATAGTAATTAGAATAATTTGCCATTCCAAATCGAATATCAACATCATTAATTGTAATAAATGCTATTCTTAACAAATGTTCTAATTCAACAACCATTCTCATAAATGAAAATATTTTATTATTTCCTTGTTGAACTGTATTTTTAACAATTATTTCAATTGGTTGTCTTCTATTTGGAAGAATAAAACTAGAAGAATGAATAAGAGAAAGAAGTTCCTCATTTGGGATTTCAATGACTTGATTAAAATATTGAAGTTGAAGTATATTTAAATGTTTTGGTTCAGAAATTTTATGACAATACACTTGTATTGTTTGATAAAGTATAACAAGAAGACAAAGGTGTGTGTTTGTTACTTCATTATCATTCATAAATCCATGCCATAATAAATTTCTTAAATTTAATCCTGTAGGTGGTCCAATTATTAATATACAAAGAAGAATAAGTCCAAAAGGAACTGTATGTTCTTCATACATTTTTTGAAGAGTTTCACTTAATGTTCGTGGTAATTGAATGGATGATTTTGTTTTATGAATTGTAGTAATCATCTTTTCAATTTGGGTTGTTATAAAGAGACAAAAACCAATTCTATCAATATTGTCTTTAAGATGGACATTAAATTGAACTGAAAGTAATTCATCAATTAATGGCTTTAAATGGTTTATTGTTGGAGTTTGAATAATTTCGTGAAAATCTTCAAACCATTCAACTCTGAAAATGGTTGTGTCAAAACAATCAGATAAAAAGTTAATGTTATTGGTAGTATTTGTTATTTCATATGTATCAAATAAAAATTTGAACTGAGACACAATTTTAATTTCACTCATTTGATTGTCTTTAGATACATTTCTGTTTAGCAATACTTGTACTTCGTCAGATAATGAAGTAACATTTGTTAAATCTTTATCATTTATTATTCTTTTCTTAAGAGATAAAACAACTTCTTTCAAATTTTTTGTTTTCATTTAGTTATTTCCCTT
>NW_008576044.1:0-1274 GCF_000257125.1 Entamoeba nuttalli P19
ATTTGATGTAGATGAAGGGTATGTAGAAGAAGAAATTGAACCATTACATAAGAAACATCCTAATTGTTGTCAAATTGCTTTTATGCAAAGAGCACCAAAATATATTAGAAAAGGAAGAAAAGGAAGTTTAAATGTTAAAGAAATTGGACAATTACCACATACACTTGATATTGAAATGACTCATAAAAAAATTACTAAATGTTGGGAAAAAGAAATAGAAAAACATCCTAAAAGTCCGTCATTATTAAGAACATTATTTAGAATGGAATGGGGTCATTTCTTGATTTGTTTTATTGCAATTATGATTTCACAACTTTCAACATTAGTTATTCCTGCTGTTATTCAATTTATGGTAGAATGGGTTGCAGAAGATGAACCAGAAACATGGAAAGGAGTAGTGTATTTACTTGTTATTGCATTTATGCAAATATTAACATCATTTTGTTTTCAATTATCAATTAAATGGATTTTTGTCTTATCATTAAGACTTAGAAATGGATTAATTTCTATGATTTATGAAAAATCATTAAAATTAAATTCAGCATCAATAGAAGAAACTGGGAAATTAGTTAATTTAATGTCAAATGATGCAATGCTTTTTGTTGAACAATTACCATTAGTTATTACTGGGTCATGTGCACCAGTATTATTTTTAATAGTATGTATAATTCTTCTTTGTATTATTACGTATTGGGCTTTTATTCCAATTGGAGTCTGTTTAGTATTTGTGTGTATTAATATGTTATCAGGTAAAATGATTGGATTTTTCTTCCGTAAAACACAAAATGCTACTGATAAACGATTAAACTTTTTAGGAGAGATTTTAAGAAGTATCAAATTTATTAAATATAATGCATGGGAAGAACCACTTCATAAAAGATTAAGGAAGTTAAGAACAAAAGAATTATGGTTTATGGGAGGTACAATGTCAGCACGATCAACCTTAGTTACATTAATGTTAGAATTATCTCCATTCATGGCATTTGTATTATATCTTGTTTATATCCAAATTGATTATCACTTAGAAGTTGGTAAAGTTTTTACTTGTATTGCATATTTCAATGCTATTAGAAGACCATTTATGAACTTTGGATATTTTGTTTCATGTTTAACAACATTTAAAGTTGCTATTGGAAGATTGCAAGAGTTTTTCTTGACACCAGAACTTCAACCACAAGACAGAACATCAGCACCAAATTCAGAATATGCAATTAATATGAAAAATGTTAATTATAATTTCCCTAATGGAGAAACAGCATTTAGTTGTGATGAAT
>NW_008576045.1:0-7876 GCF_000257125.1 Entamoeba nuttalli P19
TAATATCTATATTAATAAAATATAAGATGATAAAGTCATAGAAGTTGTTTACATTGCTTGGTTAGAGATTAATATAAAACATTCATGAGGAGTATTTAAAGAAAACTAAATATTTATCAATAATAAATGGAAAGAAAAAGAGAATTAGGCAAAGTGAAAGTTGAATATTATGATACAAGAGTTGGAGTTTCATGGAAGAGTATCTTTTCATGGTGTTCTGAACAAGATAAATTAATTGTATATACTTCTTCTTGTAATAATAGAGAAAGGAAGCATGTTTCTAAGAATAAATTTAAAGATGTAATATTGAAGAATGATTAACTTAAATTATTCATTTGTTTCTCTTAATAATTCCATAGGTTGTTTTTTGAGTACAGGGATTAATGGTAATAGTGTAGATATTAAAGCAAATAATATTGCACTAATAACTACAATGATTAATAATAGAGTAGGGAATGTATATTCAACTGGAGTTTGAGTGAATAAAATAATTTGTAATGTCATAGTGAATCCAATAAGAGAACCAATAATCATACCCATGAGTGAAGCAGAGAAAATAACAACAAATGACTCAGCAAGATAAGTTCGTAATAATAAAAATCTTCCCACTCCAATTGCACGTAATACAGCAATTTCATGTTTTTGTTCCTCAATATTACTGTACATTGATGAAAGAATAGAAAAGAAACTTGTAGCAAGAGCAACAATAGTAACAAATACAAAATAAAATACCATAATATTTTGAATTGTTCTAATTCCACTTAATTCAGATGCAACAATAATTGCATCAAATTTAGAAGTAACTAATTGTTGTTTTACTTTATTAGCAGTATCTTCAGTAGAATCAATTAACTTTAAATAAATTCTAGTAATTGGTATTTCATCTATACTTGTAATATATCCATTTGTATATCTAATATATTCAGGAAGAGAAATTAAAAGGTCTTGCCAAGTTAATAATGGGGAATCACTAATACTGTATTTAGGAGTGCTTGATGCTTCTACTCCATAAGTAAATAATCCCATAACTCCAAGAACATTTGTTCTTTCTGGGTTTGTACTTGCACAAACTAAGAGACGTTTATCATCTGCATATGAAAGTTCTTTTATAGTAGTTCCCATAATAACTTTATAAAGTCCATTTGATGTGTACATAATTTTACCAATAGAACTATCACTCATATCTCCTACTGATTCAACATTCATTCGATGTTTTACTTTTAAGAACTTTTGGTTCATCACTTCAAACGTAGTAGGTAATATTGCAACATAATTTTCTCTCAAAACAACTCCTTGTCCAAGTGTTGACATACCAAAATATTTTGGATGAACTTGGTCAATTCCATCAAAATCAAGAGTAACTCCAAGAACTTCTTCTAAACTTTCTGCTTTTTCCATAACACTTCTCATTGCCTCATTGAGTTCTTGTGTAGTATTGAATTTAGATTTAAGACCAACAATATACATTTCTGTTCCTTTAGATTTAATAATTGTTTGTGAAAGTGTTCCTATTTCAGATGTAAAGGAAGAATAAAAAAAGAGAATAAATCCAAGAGAAAGAGCAAATAAGAGAGATGTTTTTTTATTTCTTGCTTTGTGTGAAAGTAAATTTTTAATTGTTAGTGATAATCCAGCTCTATCCCAAAAGTACAATAAGTACAATAAAAGTCTTTCTACCATTGGTATAATATTTATTATCAGTAATATTGAACCAACTAATAAACAGATGATTAGTAGAGAAAATATTGTAAACATAGTTGACAAATTTAAAGCAAGTATTGATCTTGGTAAGAGAATATATGTTGAAAATCCAAAACATGTTGTAAACAATCCTATAAATACAGTTAATGGAGAAAAATAAGAAGTATTACTTCGTTTGATTGTAATTTCTAATACTGTAGATGGTTTTGTTGTGAGTGTACGATGGAGAACAGAATATAATGGAAATATTATAGAAATAATAGGAACAAGGAATGTTAAGAAGACTGCAAAAAATATTCCTTTTATTGATGGTAAAAATGTGATAGGGATAGAAAAGATTGGTTTTGTAATAAGAGACACAAAAAAGAAGATAATCGTTGATAATATTGATCCAGTAATAAGAGATGGGATTGCATAAAATAATGAATTAACAAATAGTTGGAATGTTAAATTAAGACGTGTTGCTCCTATTGTTCGTTGAATTCTGATTGAGTGTTGTTGAGATTCTATATTAATTGTTAATAATGAATGAACTAAAAGTATAGATAATACTAACAATACTATAATTGCAATTTCAACAATCATCCCTAAAATTACATTAACATATTTATATTGACTTAATTCAGATAATACAGGTGTTGAGGATTGTAAGTCTTGATACCCCAATTTAAGTAATACATTAGAAAGATATGTTGTAACTTCATTTTGTAAGTTATTATAATCATTACTTAAATAATACTTTTCTCGTGGAGTTGGAACATTAACAATAATTTGGTCACAATATTCATTCATATTTAGTTTATCAAGATAGTCATTAAGATTAGTAAGATGTCTAGGAATATTACTTTGAATTGTTTTAATAAAGAAATCAAATTCTAATATTCCTTGTTCTTTACCTCCAAATTTACCTTCATCAGAATCATAACTTCCTTTAAGTTTTAATTTAAGTATGAAATGTCTTGGAGGTTCAGAGTTATTAAGGTATTGGTTTGATATAATATCATGGTATTCAATCAATAGAGGATAGACTGTTTCATTACTAATAGAAACATATAATTCATCTCCTTCTTTTAATTGTAATTGGTTGGATATTCTTCTTGGGAGATAAATTTCATTTTCTTTTAATGGCTCAAATCCCCATTTCTCTCCTAAACCAATTTGTTTCTCTTGTTTTGTCTTCAGAGCTATAAGACTACTAGATACGTGTCGAGATGATGAACAATACTTTGTGAAACATTCGTCCAATTCACAAGTCTCATGAATGTCAGAACTATTACCATAATATATCCAATCATTATCATTTTCTTCAAAATCAAAAGAGCAATTACCACTAAAGAATTTTGCTGAACCAATCCATCGTGGAGTAGCAGTATGAACAATTTTATTAATCTCAGTAAAATTAAGAACAATACCTCCACTATCTGAAGATGGTGTAATTATCATATCAATTTGACCATTCTTCTGTTCAGAAAGTCTTAAATAAACTAATGGTGTTGTTGATAGTATAGAAAGCAGAGTACAAGTAATGACAAATACAACAGAAACACTACAACAACCAATACAATAATTACAATAACTTGTTCTGACAAGTCGAATTGACCGAATAATATTAGTCTTAAAAAGTGTTAAGAAATGGCAGATTTTATGTGTCATAAAATAAAATAAATTGGTCAGATATAGTTTCATCAACAACAAATAAGTTGTATATTTTGTTTGGTAGTTCTGAGCTTTCTCCTGTCTTACTTATATTTCTTTTGTTTTTGATTTATATAATAACATTTTTCAAAATAAAAATAATGTTATCTATTTTTATTCATTTATACATTCCCACTTTGTTATTTATATACTTAAAAAGCTAAAAAAGAAAAATAAATAAAACAAAGTGTTGTGTAATGACTAAAGTACAAGTCAATCTCAAGTTTGCTACACGTCTAATTAATGAACATTGTATTACCATTCCAACTGTGTATGATAAATACAGTCATCGAGTTACAGGAATGTCTGCACAATGGGCAATGCCAACTGACAAACAACACATCACAGTATTATTTGGTGCATTTTCAAATACTGGAAAATTAATAGAAGAATCCACATATTATTGTATTAATGTACCAAGAACTCGATCAGAAAAAGATATTATATATTTTGGAATGAATCATGGAGATGTTATTGATAAATTTGCACATACTTCATTCCATCTAGAAAGTTTAGGGAATGAACAGTATCGTAATCTTTCTATTTGTGAGTCTATTGCTGTTCTACATATGAAAGTATCTAAGGTTGTGATGGTTGCAGATGAGTGTGAGTTGCAATCACGATTGATTTTTGGAGAAATTGTAGATGCATACGTCGACCCATGTGCATTTGATGGTGAGTTTTATCAGTTGAATAAAGTTAATGAAGAAGACAGACCATTACATTGTATTAATGAAACAGGATATTGCACAATAAAACCCATTTCCTAACTAAACTTAATACTCATTCATAAGTTATTAAATAAATCAAAAAGAGATGATAATAAAAGTTTAATTGATTTTGACTCTCTAAAAAATATATTCTTTTGTATAGAAAATGGATGATTAGAACTTCACTTCTTTGATGTTATTTCTTCACTAATAAAATAGTCATTTTTGAACTTATCGTATTTACACACCAAATCTTCATAATTTTTATTTAGTTTTAACATTTATCATTGTTGTACGTTTAATGAAACTATTTCAGAGAGTGTTTACATTATTTTATCAATAAGACACTTTTGTATATACTAATTATACATGAATTAATTTATGAAATACACACAAGTATTAAACAAATATTTAACATAATATAGTGAAGTGTATAACAATAATTATTTTACTTATTTCTATTATCTTGTCTGTTCTTTCATTTTTTATTCTTCTAGGCTAATAAATTATTAAATATTGATAAATTACTAAGAATGTTCAGTCTATACCAACTACACTCAATACTTTAACATACTCTAAAAAAACATTTCATTTCAATACAATAATTCATCATCTTTTGTTCATTCTCTACAAAAACAAAGAGTTGATAGAGCATTAAACAATCATGTGATTTCAATAAAATGAATCACAACTTTTATTCATTAAATTAATAATAATAGTCAACAATAAAATAACTTTCTTAACAATGAAAGAATTACTAAAAAAGTTAATGAAATGCTTATTCAAGTGATATTGAAAATAAATATTAAATGAAATACAAAAACAATCATTGAAATAAAGAATCTGCCGCACGCTCACAGTTTTTATGATTTTGTAAATAAGCTGAAATACAAACTTCCCTATTTGGAACTAAAGCAATCAAACGTTGAATATTCTCTTCATCTTGTTGAGTCCAAACATCATTATTTTCTTCTAAAACAAAAGAGTCTTGTTGTTGGGTAAGTCTCTCTGCTGCAAGTTCAAGATTTCCATCAGATAAAATTAAAGCACGAATAGCTGTTTCTCTTAAAAATCCCAATTCTACAAGTTTAGAGATATTTTCTTCATTAAGATGTTCAATGTCATTTTCCTCAATTCCTTCGAGATTATTCATTGGATTTAATTGTTTCATTGTAAGAGGTTGAATATGAAGTAAATTACATATCTCTGATTCAGTTTTTTTCATATCCCAATTATTCTTTTCTAAAACTATTAATGCCTGTTTTTCTTTGATTCCAGGAAATGAATGAACTATATGTTTAAGAAATTTTGAAAATGTTTTAATTACAATGAATTTATTAGAATTATTGTATAAATGTAAATGATCATTTACTATTATTAATTGTTGATTTTCAGTATTAACAATAAATGTTCTACAAAATTGTAAAGTGTTTTGTCTGATTTCACATTGTCCCATAATATTAATTACCTATCAAATGAATATAAATTAATTTCTCTATAAAATAAACAAACATAAAATACTCCTTGTTCAACAATATCAAAACACATGTCAGATATTCGATGTTTAGTCTTTCCAAGAGTTTTTAATCCATTAATAATTTGATTTGTTCCACTTTGAATAAACCTTTTTGTATCAATTGCATTCAAATTAATAATATTTCTTGAATTAACTCCAACCAATTGAACTCCTTTTCCAAGAGTAATATCAAAATAAGAATATGTTGAATATAATTGTGACAATGACTCTATATTATTATCTTGAAATTTGAAATAAGTATCAAAGAAATTATAAATACTTTCAAATTTATTGAGATTTAAAGGATGAATAGTATTATATTGAAGAGTGTTCACATTACTTTTAATTGTACAATTGAAATTATATCTTTCAAATAATTTATTATTAAATATTTCTAAGAAAGGAAATGTATGAATAAGAAAAAGAGAATCAACTTGTGGCAATGGATTACCTAAAAGACAAAGGTTTCTTAATGGAATATTTTTAAGACAACCCAAACACATATAATTTGTAATTTTATTATTTGATAAATCTAATAATGTAAGTTCTTTAAATCCATGACACATTTCATCAAAGAATGTTGTCCAATTAATGTTATTATTACTTAAATTTAATGATAAAAGATCAGGAATATCTTGATAATAATAATTTAATGCATCCTTTAAAAGAATTTCAAATGATTGAGTTGGTCTATATTCAAATTCTTTTAATTTGTTAATAAAAAATGAAAGGTCTAAAGAACGTGTTTTAATATTACAATATTTATATTTTATTTGTTCTAATACAAATTTATATTGTTGTTCTCTTGGTGGTTCTCGTTCAAATGTAACAACCATTTTACTTCCATTCCATAAAAAATCATTAAAATTCATTAACATTCTTCCTTGTTCTGTATTTTGAACTGTTACTTTAAATTTATAATTTCTTATTTGTTCAATATGAATAATACCAATATCTGGATTAAATTGATTAATAACTTGTTTTAATTCATCTGAAGTCCCATTAAATACTTGTACAAACAACGAAAATCCAATTTTATTCATTTGATATTATTTATCCATTTTTAGTTCTTAACCAAAAAACTCAAAAATTTAATTAATTGAGTTTTATAATAAAAAAAAAAATGAGAAGTTAAATGATTTTAGTTTTTGAATAGTAAAACTATAGTATTTTGACTTGTTTAAAAAGTAAATGCAGCGTCATCAGGAGATATAGAAACAGGTGGAATAATTTGTGCTGGATATTGTTCAATACCATTTTTACATAATAAAGATGATAATAAGTTATTATTTAATTGAATAACTAGAAAATTGAATTATTTAATTATCATAAACCAATTAATTGAAATTAAAAACAAACTAGTAGGAAATGTTTGTGAAATTCCATAAAGTTGTTCAGTATATTCAGACTTACTAATTTGACATAATAAATAACTACGTAATAATTGAAAATATTCTTGACTTCTTTCTCCCATTGTTCCTTGAATTTCTTGAATAGCAATTTCCCAACTTGCCATCATAGAAAAATAGAAATTGAAATAATCATTTCAAGTTTATGTCTTTATACAAAACTTTTAACAAAATTATCACTTTTATTATCTCAATCTTTTTTCTTTAATTTATATTTTAACCTTTATTACTTTTGAAATAAAAAGATAAGAATGAAAAGTTTATCAAAGAAAAAACGAGTAAAAACCACAATAGAACCATTTTCTTAGAAGAGTCCAATCTTGGTAGCAACTTCCATAGCTTCTACATCTGGTGCAAGTCTAACGAAAGCTTTCTTAAGACCATCAAGTCTAACAAGGGTATTTACTTTAATAACTTTAACTCCATATCTCTTTTCAACAGCTTTCTTAATCATAGTCTTATTAGCTTTTTGTTCACAAAGGAAAACAAGAGTGTTGTGGTCTTCGATTTTCTTAAGAGCAGTTTCTGTAGCGAGTGGGAATTTAATAATGGAAAATTCGTCCATTTTATTTCTATTAGCTTTAAGTGATCTTGGATATTTTGGTGCTTTTGCAGCATTCTTTGTAGCTGGTCTATGGAAAGCAGTTGTATATCTCTTGGTTCCGGCCATTGATTCACCACTTAACCTATACAGTTCTAGTTCTATTATTTCTCAGGGTTTGATTTTATTTCTTATTATTTTTTCTTATATCAAATAGTTCTTTTTTTCGTCTCTTTTTAAATAAACAAAATTCTGTTATTCTTTTCCAATTCTAAGTATTTACTTCTATTCTTCTTCATTTTTT
>NW_008576046.1:0-716 GCF_000257125.1 Entamoeba nuttalli P19
ATTGTTGATTTTTATCTTTTGCTTCTTGAGGTTGTTGGTTTTGTCCTTGATCTTTTGTTTTTTCACTCTTTTCTTCTTCTGTTTGGTTTTCATCATGTTTTTGTGCTGATTGGTCTTGTTGTGTTGGTGGCTGTGGTGTTATTGTTTCACCTTCTTCTTGCTTTGTTGGCTTTCTTTCTTGTGTTTCTGTTTGTGTATTATCATGGTTTTGTGCTGGTTTAGTTTCTGGTTGTGTGTTTGGAATATTTTGGCTTTGTTGTTGGGACTGTCCATCTTGATGGCTTTGCTGTGTTGTTGTTTCTTGGTTATGTTCTCCTTGTTCTTTTGGTATTTGAGGTTGTTGTGGTGATGTTTCTGTTTGATGTTCTTTTGTTTCTGATGGTTGGGGTGATGATGGAATAGTTCCTTCTGCTGTACTTGGTTCATTTGGTTTTTGAGATGTAGACTTTTCTGGATGAGTATCTGTTTCTGTTGTTGATTGTTCATGGCTGTGGTCATCTTTCTTTTGTGTCTGCTCTTGTTCTTGCTTCTTGTTAATTGATTCTGCGTCTTCATCTCCTTTTTTTGTTGGTGTTATTCCTTTCTCTTTATTCGCCCCCTCTTTATTTTCTTCACCTTTTAAATATATATCATATCCATTGTACGTTATTTTATGTTTATTTGAATATATTTGTGTGTTTATTACTTTTGTATTATTAATACTTTCTGTTGCATTA
>NW_008576047.1:0-2742 GCF_000257125.1 Entamoeba nuttalli P19
TTTCATCAATTTCTTGAATTTCTTGTTTAATAGGAGTGTTATCAACTTCTTTTTGTTTTGCTTTTTTCATTTCTTCAATACGTTTTGAAAAGTATTCAACATTCTTTTTAATCGTGTCTAATTTATCACTTTTGTAAGTTAAAACTTCAGCTATTCCATTAGAATATTTGTTATATTCTTCAGGAAATTCCTCCTTAAGAATATTTTGGATAATAAGTAGTTTTTTATGTTGTGCTTTAAATTCCTCAAGTACTCCTTTTTTTATCTCTTTAGCTTCTGTTATAGAGGCAATATTTGACTGAATTCTTTTTACTTCATCAGAATCACTGTCATAAGTTAAACATTTCATTTCATGTATATGCCCTCTTTCATTACAATCTAGTGGTTCAACTATTTCAGCCTTTAATCCAACTCGTCCATCTAATTCAACTCTACAAGTCACTCGAAATTTGACATCTCCTACTTTTCTTTTTGGTAAATTAGGTATCATAAATACTCCTAGATTAATACAATCCTCTGTTTTAGACTTTAGATTACTTGTTTGAAGTAAATCAAACTTGCATTTTGTTTGATAATCTTCAACTGTTTTATATAATGCACTTCCTTCTGCAGGAAGTGTTGCTCCTTTAGCTACTAAAGAATGAAATTGTGTGCCATAAATAGATGTTCCATAATAATATGAACAAATGTCTTGAACTGGAGATGCTCCAGAAACTCGTTGATATGCATATAATGCAGCTCCAAATGAAACAACTTTTTGTGCACTAGCTTTTCTTTCAAGTTTTGTATTTACACAATAACTTTCTGCAATTTTTTGAACAAATGGAATATAAGTAGAACCTCCAACAAGAATAACATCCTTTAAGTCTTCTTTATCACATCTGCAATGAGATAAAATTTTATTGACAAGTTCAGTGCATTTTTGTTTAATATTTTTATTGATTCTTTCAAAGTCTTTTTTTGTGATTGTAATTTTAATATCTTCTACATATTCATCATCATCGTCATCATCATCGTCAAATCTTTTTAATATTATATCTGTTTCTTCTTTTGAAGATAATTCAATTTTAGCATTTTCACATAATTCCATAATTTTGTCTTCAGTTATCTCTTTAAGGTATGTAGTATATCTTTTTTTCTCACATTCTTCTTGAAGAAATTCTTTAACATTTATATCAATGTCTCTTCCACCAAGATAATTATTTCCTTCTGACCCAATAACTCTTAAATTTCCATTTTTCATTTCAACAATAGAAACATCAAGTGTACCTGCTCCAAAATCAAATATAAGGATTTTATCTCCCTCATTATAGTTTTGTGTTTTACTACAATAATATGCTGCTGCAGTTGGTTCATTTAAAATATCAATAACGTCTAAATTTGCTGATACTGCTGCTTTTTTTGTTTGATTTCGTTGTTCATCATTAAATTGTGCTGGAACGGTTAAAATACATTTAATGTTGTTTGAGTGAAATTTATTGACAATATTATTTCTCACTCTACTGTACAAAATAGATGCTACTTCTGTTGGTGAAATTGTATGTTCTTTATCGTATTTAATTCTACAAAGTCCATTTTCTGGGTCATTAACAATTTCATAATTAATCATTCTTTTTTCTTGTTGTACGAAAGAAGGTTTAAAAGAACAACCAATTAATCTTTTAGTGTTTGATATTTTTTGAGTTTCATTGTCTTGAATAACGTCATCATCTTGAATCAATCCATTTCTAAAATAAACAACTGACTGCATTTTTTCTCCTTCATTTAATCTTACTAAATCAGGTGCTCCTTTTTTTGTATCAAAATATGCACATTCAATTGTAGTTGTTCCAAGGTCAATACCAACAATCACAGATGATGTCATAACACTATTTTATTTCAAGATTTGTTTTTTTAAAACTAAAAATATCTTTAAAAATAAAAAAGATAATTAATTGACAATGACTTATAAAACCTCTTCATTTGACTTTAAAAGTCTTCTTCTTCATTTGGATGAAAAAGACAAATTAAGTCAAGGGGCAGAAGCGGTTATATATAAAGTGAGTACACAAAATGGTATTTTTCTTATTAAACACCGATTTGCTAAATCATATAGAGAACCTACATTAGACAAAACAATGAATAAAAAACGAGTAAGTAATGAAAACAAAACACTTCAACGATTTAATGAATTAAATATTCCATGTCCTAAAGTATTTTATTGTAATAGTTTAGATATTGTAATGGAATATATTGATGGAAAAACATTAAAGAGTTTTGTGAATGATATGTACAAAAATGAAAAATACAGTGATGAAGCTATTTGTGTGATGGGGAAATTAGGACAACTTATTGGCACAATTCATAAAAAAGGATTTATTCATGGAGATTTAACTACTTCAAATTTCATGATTACACAAACTGGAGATATCATTATTATTGATTTTGGATTAACAACAATGTCAGAAACAATAGAAAATAGAGCTGTTGATTTATATGTATTAGAACGAGCTCTTTTATGTACACACTACAAAGCAGAAGATTTAGTTTGTTATTTATAATAACTATATAATGGTTGTCTACTAAATAACATAGTTTAGATATATTTTAGAAGGGTATCGTGAAACCGGAGATAAAGCTAATGAAGTTATTCAACATCTCAATGAAGTTCGATTAAGAGGAAGAAAGAAAGATATGTCAGGATAAAATAAGAAAGAGACAGTTTTGAGATTTAATGTTTGATTTTCATATGAGAAAAAAAAA
>NW_008576048.1:0-889 GCF_000257125.1 Entamoeba nuttalli P19
AATAATGGCACCAAACTTGCTTCTTGAATCATATAATCGTATTGTATATGCTAGAGTTCTTGAGAAATTAACTACTGAAGGTGGAATTAAAAAAGGGTTAAAAGAAAAATTAGCTGATTTTAATCAATCAATCTGGTTTATCGAAAGGACAAAAGAAAAGATGACTATTTCTGTTGCAACTCCATGCTGGAAACAATTAAAAGAAAATAGAGCAATGGAATTCTTACAAAAAGTATATGGAGCTGACCTTGTTGAAGCAGATAGTAATTCTGAATATAATCTTATTTTAAATATCCCTGAAAAACATGATAAACCAGAAGAATTTGCAATGAATGCTGCTAAATTATTAACTAATATGTTAATTGGACCAGCTGTTGTTCTTGCTGATGAAGTTAAGAATAGTAAAGCTGATGAAAAATTAATTCAAATTGATTATAGACCAGGAGAATCTTATTGGCTTAAACCAAATGGTGATCGTTTAACTGTAATATTTTCAATTAAATTTGATGATAAAGATGATGCTGTGTTTGGTCGTGTCTTTATTAATGAATTCTCTAAAAGTGCAGCAGGTTGTCCATCATGTGATGTTGTTACAAGAAAAAATGCACCACCACCTTCAGAACTTAAAACTGCTGAAGGACTTGCTGAGGACAACTGTTATATTTCATTCTTATTAGAAAAGAGACATTTGAATAATCCACAAAAGACTCTCGAAGTTTTAATGTCATGCAGAAATTATATCAACTTCCATATTAAATGTAGCAAAGCTTTCTTACACATTAGAATGAGAAATAAAGTTTCTCACTTACAACTTGTTTTGAATAGAGCTAAACCAGAAAGAGAAGTTGAAAAGAAAACTGCTTCAGGAAGAACTTTCAAAAAGTAAAAA
>NW_008576049.1:0-1700 GCF_000257125.1 Entamoeba nuttalli P19
TTTTTTTTTTGTTTTTATCATCTTCTATGATGACTTTTTTTTTCATAAAAAAGAACTTTTTCTTTTTTTTTGTAAAACAAATTTTGATGGTTGAACAACCTGCTCCTTCAAATAATAGAAATAATCAACAACAATTAAGTTTTATTCAAAAACACCCATTAGCAGCTTGTTTAATTGTTGTTTTTATTGCATATTCATGTTATGGAATATATTCAACCATTTATCCACCAACAAATGGATATAAATCAGCATATATGGATAATGAACATATTTATTTTAATGTTTCATTAATACACCAATCACAAGAACATCATCTTCTTTCAAAGGATGTTGAATACAAAAATATTGATTCTCTTTCAGAACCTATTTCAATACCATCAAATTATCTTTCATATATAAAGTCAAACCAAAGTATTATTATGAAAGTTGTAGTCAAACCACTTACTAAATACAATAACCAATCTATGACATTTAAAAGTCCAATTCTTAGAACATTTAAACCAATACCACAAACTCACAATTTAATGAATGAAAATAATATAACAACAACTACAAATGAGTTAAATTTCACACTTGGTTGTATTCCTTATTTTGAAATTTCATTTATGAAACAAATTGTTGATCCTCATAACATTCCACCAGAATGTGGTATTGTTCATTATAATGGAATAAAAAAACGTATTGCTCCTATTATTTTTCATAATACTTTTTGGTTAATTAAAGATTATTATACACCAATTAATGATACTATTCAAAACTTAAATATATCATTGAAAATTACTTCTATTTCATATTTTAAAATGATTATGATACATTCACTTGGTCATTCTTTTTCTATTCATCAACATATGGGAACAATGGCACATGATGAAATTGATGAATTTAAAAGAGTTTTTATGGAAACAAACATAATACTTTTAGTTATAACAACAATAGTATCAACTCTTCATACTATTTTTGATTTTCTTGCTTATAAAAATGATATTCAATTTTGGTCAAAACGAAATAATTTTGCAGGATTATCAATTAAATCAATCTTTGTTAGTCTTGGTATTGAAGTTATTGTATTACTTTATCTCATTGATAATGATACTAGTTTCCTTATTTTAATATCAAATGGTGTTGGACTTCTTATTACATTATGGAAATTAACAAGAGTTTTTACTTTGAACTTTAAAGAAAAAGGTTCGTTTATTCAATACAAAAACCTTTCTTATCAAAATTCTAAAACAAAATTGTATGATGACATTGCATTAAAATACCTTGGAATTGCTTGTATTCCTCTTTGTATTGGATATGCTATTTATTCACTTTATAATAATGAATTTAAGTCTTGGTATTCGTATATTCTCTCATTATTAGTAGGAGTAGTTTATACTTTTGGCTTTTTACAAATGACTCCTCAACTTTTCATTAATTATAAACTTAAATCAGTTGCAAACTTACCTTGGAGAGTGTTTATTTACAAGTTTTTAAATACTATCGTTGACGATTTATTTGCTTTTATTATCAAAATGCCAACTCTTCACAGAATCGCTTGTTTCAGAGATGACGTAATTTTCCTGATATATTTATATCAACGCTGGATTTATCCAGTTGACAAAAACAGAATGGATTCCTTACAATGGGAAGATGATGAACCAATGACTTTAAAGGATGATAATTCCTCCTCAAATTTCCATGAAAAGCAAGAATAAATT
>NW_008576050.1:0-415 GCF_000257125.1 Entamoeba nuttalli P19
CTTTCAATATTAAGTTTATTAAAGCATTTAATTGTTACTCAAGAAATTGAAGCATAAGAGCTGGGGGTATTTGTATGACTTAACGTGGTATTGCACCACAACAACTTCTTAACATTTTTACTATGACAACAATTTTTCTTTTAAAAATATAACTTACACAACACACAAATTAATTGTAAAACATCAAACACAATATTTCTAATTGGAAGTTCAAGTTTGATAATATTTATTTAATTTATGAGATATTTTCATTGAAGGTTATTCA
This sequence comes from Entamoeba nuttalli P19, assembly GCF_000257125.1. Classification (NCBI taxonomy): domain Eukaryota; phylum Evosea; order Mastigamoebida; family Endamoebidae; genus Entamoeba; species Entamoeba nuttalli. Next base: position 266 of record NW_008576050.1, read on the forward strand.
TAATTTATAGAGAAATAAAAGAGCAATATGTTTTGAAGAAGTAACTGACTTTTAAAATGAATAACAACACAACAATGAACATATATTTTAGTTCTAACAATTGGTTTGGTAAAACAATTTATATTTTTGCGGCAGTAGACCCAAGTCAAT
>NW_008576051.1:0-1133 GCF_000257125.1 Entamoeba nuttalli P19
ATATTTTTGCGGCAGTAGACCCAAGTCAATGGGTTATGATGAGTGAATGCTTTGACCATAGATTTTGTCTTCATTTAGGAGAAGGTCAATGGCATAATGAAAAATTGAGAGAGTTTTATGGAAATCCACCATTACGAGAGTGGAGAAGTTTAAATGTTGTGGAAATTAATAGCGGATTGCATATTGGAAATGTAAATAAAGCAATTGAGTTTTGTGAATATTACATTTCTAACTTTGATATAAAATATTGTGATAGATGGGCGTATGAACAACAAATGACTAATGTAATTATATGGACAAAACCTAATAAAATTAATGCTGTTGTAATAGACAAATGTGATCAGCTTATGTGTTTCCCTGCAGGATTACCAGCAATCTTTTCATTTTCAAATTCAAATTCCATTCGGTATGCTAAAGATGGATGTTCACCAATTGTTCTTCACAAAGGATTACCACCACTTTGGGAAAGATTTTATAATTTTGAAAATAAAATAAATTAATTGCAAGCAAATATTAATTATCAATATAATAATTGGTTTAATAGTCAAAAATCATTTCATTTTTAAAAATTCAAAAATGAAAGAAAAGAACTAATTTGTTTTAGTATTTTCATGTGAGGTAAATATGTGTTCTAAAGTAACACCACTGTGTGAAACTTTCTTTTTATTTGGATTACATACATTTAAAAATCCTTTGTATGTATATCCAACAAATGCAAGATTCTTTGTATCTTGAGGTGATATTTTAGTGTCAAAACTTTCTTCTTCTTCAAAGTCTTCAAAATTACTTGTATCAAACATAGAGCTTAGTTTGGGAAGATAAGGAGGTGTATTTTTCTCAACACAACTAAAATCAAATCCTTTAAAGAATGGATGTGCCTTAATTTCTTCAATTGAACTATACCTTTTATTGACAGGACAAATAAGATGATGAATAAGGTCTTTAACTTCATCACTTAAATCTAATCTTGATGGAAATTTATAAGATTCTGGATAATTAACAATCTTTAAACATGTTTGTACTGCATCATCACTTAAAAATGGTGGAAATCCACATACCATTTCAAATAAAATACATCCAATACTCCAATAATCACATTCTTTACTATATCCTACGCGTTCAAATACTTCTGG
>NW_008576052.1:0-3815 GCF_000257125.1 Entamoeba nuttalli P19
ATAAGTTTTTATCATTTAAACAATTGATACGTTTCAAAAATGTTTAGTTATGTATCATTTTTTCAATATTCATATAATATTTTACTATTTTTCAAATGAAAACTTCTATTAGTACTATTATTCTTAACATTCTCCGTTAAAATAATATTATTTTCTTCAAAAAAACATTTGTTTATTCATTTATTTTATATTACAATTTTTATATCACTTTGTTTTTATGTATATTTTTGACTCTTTTTTACTGTTACAATGATTATTTTCTATTATAGTATATACAATATGTTTATTAAATGGTTAAAATAACCGTGATAATGAAATTGTTAAAATGAGAAGAAAATAATTAACATAATTTGTGTAACTGGTATGATGATAACAATTATGATAATATTTATTTCTGATTCATTCTTCTATTATCAACATTTTATGTTATTAAATTCTTCTTACAATATATATTTTTATTGTTTGTGTTGTGTTTTCTCCAATGAATCTTTTTTAATGAGCATACATAAATATCAGTGAAAAAATAAATATGAGAAAGAAGGAAAAAGAAACTCATTAAATCAAAAGAAGAAGAAAAGTAGTACGAAAGGATGAAACTAATTCTCAATAGACATAAAAATTAAAATAGTTTTATTATCATAACTAACTAATTATTTTTGTTTAACTCTTTTTATACCTTTATTCTTTTAAATTTAATGATGTTATACTTATCTCTCAATTATGTCTTTGAAATGTCAAACCCCCAACTCAACCACGTTTTATTACATAACTTTATCATGCTTTTATCGATACACAACTCACCAATCATGCAAACTGAATTGTGTATGCCATGACACTTCAATGAATTTGCATTGCATGGTATTCTGATTTGTAACCCTCCATCTATTCCTAGAGCAGCAACAGGATCTCTATCAGGTATAACAGCCCTTGCAAGTACAGTGACATCCTTTTTCTTTAGTCCTAATCCTTTTGAACCCAAAAATGTCCCAGGAGGGGATATTCCAAAACTTGATAATCCATACTCTGTTCCAACTATATTCGCAATCCCTCCTCCAAGTGAATGACCAGTAACTACAAGAGGGATTCCATCTTTCATTTCTTCTTTCACTATTTTCTTTGCTGTTCCTAAGAGTGTTGGCTCATCTTTTTCGAATGCTTTTGTTCCAAAAAATGATAACCCATAACTTATTCTTGAAAGAGTCTGTTTTGTAAATACTGGAAATACTGTAACTGATATAGTTGGAAATGCAGATTCAGCAAACAATTGAATATCATAAAGACCATCACTTAATGAATTTGTTCCTTTAAAAGCAATCACTTTGACTTTATTCTGTTCCTTATCTGTTTTGTCTTCTTTACAAACTTTAGTTCCTATTATATAATATAGTCCATTTTTATTATGGTACTGAAAAGACCATCCTTTGTCTTTAAGGTATTGAGAAAGTAACTCATATTTATTTCTTTCGTTTTCATCATTTTCTTTATAAAAAACTAATTCATCATCTTTTTTTAAGAAATTTCCTTGATAATGTTTTTGTAATTTTATTACAGGTTTATTATATGCTAAATAACTAAAATAACCATACTCCGCTGGTGTAATGCCATATGGATCATTCGAGCATAAATGTGAATGACCACGAGTATTACTCGTTATTTTACTCGGTTGTTGGTAATAATATTCATCGAAGAAATAATCATATGAAATACCATCAATAAATCCATTTAATTCTTGTGCTAAATCAAAAGAAGGTTCATAATTTTTAATACCCTTTTTAGTATTATCTCCTTTGAATTTAGTTTTTATTTTCGGTAGAATAAAAACCATTCCAACAATCACAAAAATAGTGATAATTACAATAACTATCAGTACAATTAGAAGTATAATACTACTATTATAATCAAATCCAAACCATGAATCAGGTTCATCACTTACTTTCTTAAAATTCGTTTTTTCTTCTTTCCTATTTCTTAATTCTTTGATTACAGAAACTCCATTAGAAAGTATTGACAATAAAAATAATATGACATACAACAACAATTTATTTGAATCTTTCCATGTATCAATAATAGCCCATATATAAAATGCAAAAAATGCAACAAGTAGAATGATAGATATTAAAGTTATGATAATAACAAATATCCATTGACAAGTTGAGGATTTTGTATTATTACCAGAATTAGTTTTTGTGCAATAGTCACATATTATTGAATATATGCATCCCAAAATTGAATAGCATGGAATAAACTTTAAAAAGCAAAAGAAAAAAGTATATTCCTTATCATTAAAAGATGCTTTTTGAATGGCTTTACATTGTTGTATGCAGTCAAGTATAATCTTTAAAAAAAGGTCACTAATTGAATTAGTCCACCTGTTATCAAATAAGAAATCCCCATAGTTCCGAGGAAAGATGGTGTTCTATGTCCATTCTTTTTTCCATTAAAGATATAAACCATTTCTACGACTAAATATACGACTAGTCCAACAACAACACCAACAACAGCTATAATAATACCAATATTATGTATTATCATATGCCATTTATTTTCAGTTTCTTTATTCAAAATATCTTTGAACTGTTTAGAACAATTATCTTCGGGATTTATACTAGTACCAACTTTAATAAAATAGCTGAATGAAGAACTTATATAACTAACTGAAAATAAAATAAATCTATAAACAAGTAAAAACATTAGAGGAGATCCATAAATCAATAACACAATATTATATAGTTCACCAGATAAATAGAGCGTTGAACAAGTAAAAATAGCCCAGATTCCAAATAACATTACAGACACAAAATAGAGTGATTGGAATTGACAGAATAGAGAAATAACTGATATGATATTAAAGAAAACTCTAGGTAATAAACTTTTTTCTCTTTCAAAATTATTTTTGAGTATACTACAATAACCCATTTAGTAATTACACTTTCTAGGTGTCGTGAATATAACAACGGAGAGTTGCAAAAATATTCCATTATGTATATTTGGAATATATAATATTCTAAATTATTTTACATAATTTAATGACCTTTTTATACGTAAATATTCCTCATCTATTTGTTTATGAATATTTATACAAGGATGTAACTTTATAAACATTGTATATTTTTAGCTCAGTGCCAAACATCATTCATTATCCTGTTTATTCTATATTAAGTACTATAAAAATGTATTAGCTATTGGTTTATGAAAATTATTTTTTCTTCATAATAGTAAATGATAGTAAATGATATGTTTGTTTTATTTCCTTTAAAATGGTTATGTTAAAATTAAAAAATTGAGATTATAAAGTTAGTTTCTCATTTAGTATTAAATTCAAGTTTTAATTCACTTTTATTAATAAATCTCTGGTAATATATTGCATAATAAAGTTTATACCATTTCTTTTTCTCAATTTACACTTTTCTTATGTTGTCCTTATACAATTGATATTCTCTTTTTTGTTTGTTAGTTCTTTTATTAATCTTTCTTATTTTAATATTATTTTTGTTTAAAACTTCGTTATTTATTCATTCTTTGAATATATTATATTGTGTGTTATTTGAATTTGAATGTTTTAATTGATATAAAAATATTTCGTTAAATAATAATATTTTTGAATAACTAGTTTTGTATTACTCTATCTCAGAGTGCTTATTATTTTTTATTAGATATTGAAATAGTACTGTTTATTTATCAATTATTTAAATTCTTTTAAATCATTTTAATATAAAATAAATTGATAACTAAAGAAACTAAGAAGATAAAATAATAATAATAATACAAGAAAGAAATATAAACAAAAACGAAAAAAGCAAATAATAGAAAAAAGA
>NW_008576053.1:0-511 GCF_000257125.1 Entamoeba nuttalli P19
AGATGCAAACTGCATATAAAATTAATAGAAATTACCAAGTTAGTGAACAAGGAATAATGCTTGTTCTTTTAAATCAGTTTGCTGATATAGAATTGGAAAAAAAGAAAAAGAAAGCAACAAAAGCACTTCCATTTCTACAAATTCGAAGTATTAATTTTGGAAATGGTGATGTGTTTAATTTTAATCAATTTATTGAATGTCGTTGTAAAGAACTTATTCAAAGTGAAATTCAAAGAGGATTAAAAGAAGAGACAGCATCAAAAAGATATAATTGTTATTTAATTAATGAGTCAATTCATTTATTAATTGACTTACTAAATGAAAATAGAATTCAAACAAGTTCATCATTTTCAGCTGGTAAAAATGGTAGAATTAAAACAGAAACAATTGATACAATTCGTTATAATAGTTCAATATTAGATAAAAACTTTATTAAAGAAAAAGGAGTTGTTATTAATGAATATTTAGCTGAACGTCTTCATGGAGAAGATTCTATTATATTTCATCGCAA
>NW_008576054.1:0-7937 GCF_000257125.1 Entamoeba nuttalli P19
CTTCTTAAATTATTGCTTTTAAACTATATTTATTATTCTTTATCATTTTCTCATATTTCATTGTTTATTAATTAACATTATCATTTATTCTATTTATGAATATATTTTATTAATATCATTTATTTGATGTAATTTTTATTATTTTGTACATTTTCATTATTAATGATATGTACAAACAATTATTTGATATTCAAATATTTATTAAAACGTACTAATATTATATTTGAAATAAATATATCATTTGAAGTTATTGATTTATCTTCTTTATTGTAACTTTTAGTATTTCTAATTTGTTAGATATGAATTTGATAAATATAATTATGAAAAGTGAAATGAATTTATTGACATAATTTAATATATAAAAAAGATTGTTAAATAAAAATATAATAATGAATGATGTGACAGGAATAAGAAAGAGTTGATGATAAAAGTTAATGATAAAGAAATTGATATAATAACGATATTTATTCAAGAAGGTAAAAAGAGTTAATGAGAATAGATAAAAGAGAGTAATGAAAAAAGTATGAAGAATATGATAAACAAATCATTTGAAAAAAAAACACAAAACGTAATTGCAATAAAATAAAATGTATAAAGAATACAAGATGAAATAAATAAAATAAAGAATTTGAATAAATAATAATGAAAATGAAAGAATAAATCAATGAAAAATATAAATTTAGTAATTAAACAAATAAATATTTATCAACAAGAAAATCTAATGAATAATGGATGATGTGAATGAAAATAAAAAGAATAAAAGTGTTAAATATTCTTTAAATAATTGGTATTAAAGAAATGATTTTATAATAAAAATATAAAACGAAACTTACAATATTAAGAATGAAATAAAGAATAAATTTATTTCATACGAAATAACTTATAATGAGCCAGTATTAGAAATAATAAATCAAATAATTTATTTGTGATAAAAGCTAAAATGAAATGATATTAATTATAATAAATATGAAAAGAAGAATAAGCATAATGATTAATAATTAAATAAATGAATTTTTGACATGAATTACAGATAAAAAGTAATAATATTTTAAGTATATTTATAAACAATAAATGATAGAATTATAAATAAACATATTTTGAATATAATAATGAAATTGGTTACATCAAATAGTATTGAGACATTAAATAATACTGAATGAATGAAAAAGAATTAATGTAATAAAGTTAATAATGAATATCAAAAAGATAAAATAATGAATAAAAATATTATAAATAATATAATGTATATGAATAACACTAATTTCTCTACTTAATAATACTCCTAGATAAAATAGTTGTAATTATAAGAAGTTACTGATTTAAAGAATTAAAAAAAGTGTTAAAGAACTTGTATTATGGAATTTTTACTCTCATTAAAAATACTAGTAATTAGTGAATTAGTGTTACATTGTTTTTAACAAGAAAAAAAATTAGAAACTAATACTAAAATAACAGAAACTTCTTTGATGTTTGCAAAGACTTTGAAAAATATAACAAAAATAGTTCAAATTAACAACACCCTCCAGCCTCTTGAGGTTCGTTATTTGATGACTGTGGCTTAGTCAATGTTACAGGCTCTTCTTCTTTTGGTTGAGCTGAAACTGGAGCAGAGGTTGTTACTGAAGAAGATGGTAAAGTAGATGAAGAAGAATCTGAAACACTAGGACGCATAATTCCAAGAGTAACTAAAGAAGGATTTTTCTGTTTAAAAGAGCGAATAACAGAAACCAATAAGTTATCAACATTATCTCCTGTTTTTGCTGAACATTCTAAATAAGTCATATTTTTTGTTTTAGCATAATTTTCAGCATCTTCTCTTGAAACTTCACGTTTAGAAGCTAAATCACCTTTACAACCAATTAAATAACGAGCAGCCAAATCTTTAAGTGTTTGGGCTTGTTCATATTCTTGAATCCACATATCAATACAATTAAATGTTTCTTTCTTTGTTATGTCGAAACAAAATAATACTCCATGTAACCCTCTCAAATAAGACTTTGTTGTTGATCTAAATTTTTCTTGTCCAGCTGTGTCCCATAAAGCAACATTATGATTTTGCCCATCAACATTAACTTGCTTGGTAAATACGTCTGCACTAATACTTGCTTCTAAATGTTCATTAACTAAATAAATAAATTTTCTTAATTCTTTTTTTATAAGAAGAAAACCAAACAAATTCCTTTAGTAATTCGAGTAAATAATGCAGTCTTTCCAACAGCAGAATTTCCACAAAAAGCGATTGAAATTTTCTTATTTTTTGCTGGTGGTTTACTCATTCTATTATTTGTTATTTATTAGTTCTTTTTACACCCTTTTTAATTCTTATTTGTGAGTTATTATAAAAAACCAAAATAAATGAATATTATTATAATCAAATCAATTATTCTTGCATTGGTAATTCTCCAGAATCAACAATTGTTACTTTCTTTGATGTTTTTCCTGATTGTGATCCAACAGCAGCAATTCTATCAACAACATCAAGTCCTTCAGAAACTTCTCCAAATACAACATGTCTACCATCTAACCAAGCAGTTGGAACAAGTGTAATAAAGAATTGAGAACCATTAGTGTCTTTACCAGCATTAGCCATAGAAAGAATACCTTTCTTGGTGTGTCTCAATTTAAAGTTTTCATCTTCAAATTTAGCACCATAAATTGATTCTCCTCCAGTTCCATCGAAACGAGTAAAATCACCTCCTTGAATCATAAATCCTGGAATAACTCTGTGGAAAATTGATCCTTTATAATGAAGTGGTTTACCTGATTTTCCCATTCCTTTCTCACCGGTACATAAAGCTCTAAAGTTTTCTACTGTTTTTGGAACAGTTTTACCAAAAAGATCCATAACAATTCGGCTTGGCTTTTCTTCATCTCCAATTATAACATCGAAATAAACTCGATTAGTAACTTTTGGTCCATGAGCCATAGCAATGGCAATGATAACGAACAATAATTGAATTTGCATTTACTATTTTTAAGTTCTTTTTAGTTCTTTTTGTAATTTTAACAAAATTATTAAAATATAACATCTTTTTATATTTTCATAATTATTCTATTTATAGTTTATAAACTATTATCTAATAATTTATATTATTTAAATAACAATTTTAATTTTGAATAAATAAAATGAATAAAAATAAATTAAATAAATAACAAATAATTTTTATTAATTAAAAACATACAATTTCTGATTATAAATAATTAGACTAAACAAATTTTTATTGATTTTAGAGGAATAATAATATAACATAATAAAAGACAAAAAAAACATAAAAGAAAGAGAGAAATAACAATAAATTAAAAATCAATTTCTAATAAAACAATTCTTCTAGTTTCAAATCGTTGAATAGAATTAAAAACAAGAGAGTTAGATGTTGAATACGATTTATATATTTGTTTAATCATTCCATTTTGTATAAAAGGTTTTAATATTAACATTCCAGTTGATTGGTCTTTGCCAATATAAAGTAGTGAATTTGCTTGCTTACAATTATCTTCAAACAGAGTAATTGAAGAAATAACATCTTTTCTTTTATTACATTTTTTTAAGTGAATAGTTCCTTCTTTTGCTATTTCAAAAATAAATCCAAAAATATCAACAACAGGTTTATTTGTTATTAAAATTGGAGAATGAATAAAACAACCAAATACATTCATATTTTGATCAAATAAAATTAAATAAATATTTCCATATCCTTTAATATATTTAATAAAATCTTTTTGAGATTCTCCATCATATTTTGAGTCATAACGAATTGATAAGGATTTCCCATTACACCATTGAAGTAATACTTTTTTATTTGTATTTAATAATTCAATATCTTCTTTATCTTTATCATTAATAATTTGATTTCCATCACTTCTTATAATTTTTTGTTGATTTTTAATTGTTTTTGTAATTTTTTTTTGATGAGAATTAATACTTTGAGAAGATGAATTTGTAATAATTTGTAATTCACTCGGTTTATTTAATTCTTTATATTTTTTATTTAATATTTCTTCATATTGATCTAATTTTTCTCCAATTTCAGTTAATTTATTATTTTCAATTTCAATTTCTTTTTGAATATCTTCAATAACATAAAAACAATCAGTAATATGTTTTTCAATTATAAAAATTGAATTTCGATATTGATCAAAATTTATTGCAGCATTATCAAATTCTTCACGTATTTCATAAAAATTTTCATCATTTATTTTTTTTGTTAAATGAAGAAAATCAAAAGAAATATTATTTTCAAATACATTTTGCTTATGTAAAGAAATTAAAGAAGATTTAATTTCATTAAATTGAATAATCATAAATTTTAAATTATCAACAATTGAAGGTAATTCCATTCAATAAATTAAATGGATTTAAAGATAAATAAACCCTAAAAATATATATAAAAAAGAAAATTAATTACTATTATGTTTTTGTAATAATGAAGATGTTTCCATAATATCATGTGCATTTTTTAATTTACGTTGAAGTTGTGGGATAATAGCGAATTTCATAATTATTGCAATTAATATTAAACCAAGAATAAAAATCACTAGACCACAACAAGCAATAATTAAATAAATATATAAGTCAGGTAATGGACAGGGATAATGAACAATCATATCATCTTGAATTTGATAACTTACATCTTCTTCATTTATTTTAACTTTAGTAATATCTTTATTATAAATAACTTCTCCACCAAATAATTCATACTTTGAATTACATTTTGGTATTAAAGGAATATTAAATAAAATACTTGTTAATCCACTAAGATATAATGTAGAAGATGTTTTTAATGATTTTTCTTCTTCAAATGAAATGATAGTATTATTTAAGTGAACATCAAGCCAAAATTGCATTGTTGATCCTGAATGAAATTCTAAAAAGATGTCACTTAGAAAAGTTGGGTCTGTTATCAATACATTAGCTTTATTTAATAAAACAATTGTTGCGTCGTTTTCAATTAGTAATTTAGTTATTGTTAAATCAATATTTCTTATAATAACTTTAAAATGTTGAGAAAATGATTGAAGTACTGATATTTGAAATGCCTTTTTTGATAATGAAGAAATCCATAATGTTTGACATAAATTAATGGTTGAGTGAATATTATCAATTTTATGAATTTGACTTTCTTCTGAAATCGTTATATTAACTCTTCCAATAATTAAATTATTAATTTGAATATCTGTTAATATTAATCGTTGAACTGTAAATTGATGTGATGGTGTTGTAATTGTATTATATTCTCCCGTCAAATAGAAAGTACTTTCTCCATTTAAACTTGAAAGATCCATATCTCCTCCTTTATGGGGACAATTTGGTTCAATATAAATATTAGAATCATTTCCATAAATTATAGGTTGACTATTAATACTTGATTTTACTGTACAAACAAGTGTTTTACTATTTACAATCCATCCATACATTCCAATAACTAATAGAATAATCATTATCCTCAGTTTGTTTTATTAGAAATGAAAGTTCTTTATTTTGTTTGTTACTTTGTTTTTTTTAATTAATTATTTATTTAATAAAAAGTACTCTGAAAGTCTGGTGCATAACTTCAACACATCTCATTCTGTCGCACTATTGTGTCGTCATCGTACATTTCTTATTATTTCTTTTATTATTTTATCAAAAAGTAATTATATGAAAATATTATTATGGTTGAATAATAATTTAGAAATGATAATGATATTTTTTAAATTATTTTAAATCATCAAATAAAAACTTTGAAATTATCTAAATACAATTCTTTCAAAAGCTTTGAAGTTATTTGTAATTTTACTTTCTTTACGTCGTTAGTAAAAATTGCCACAACATATTGTTTATAAATGTTTTCACATATAAATCATTTTTGAGAAAGAAGAATAGACTCAGATCTAATTCTTGGTAATAACCTTCAGGAAGATACGTCTATTTGAGATTCATTATATTTAGTTAATCAAATGGTTTATACTGTTCATCAACAATAACCGTTCTATTTGGTGATGGGTATTAGTTTACTGATACTAAAACTAAGAGTAATAAAATCATTTTCTTATTCAAGACATTACAATGAATTATTTTGACTGAGTATTTTAAATACATTCTTTTTATTTTTTTTTAATGTTCCAATTTGAAGAATATTAGGACAATAAAATCTCCTTAAATACAAGAAATTATCATATCCTCATTTGTATATATTTCAAAAGAATTAGTATTTAATTTATTTATTGAAAGAATTTCAAATAATAAAAATTTGAAAGAGATTTATCTTCATTTTATGACATAACTGATTGAAAACTCTTTTCAATTTTTTTTCTTTCTTTGAAGAAAATAATTACTACATTCATTAATTAGAGAAAAATATGATAGAATCTCTAACCTTTATTGAGCAATATACTTTCTATATTTCTTTTTGTTAAATATTCAACTCTCTCAATTACTGTATTAGTTCCAATGGACCATTGACATTTAATAATTTCTTTAAGTAATTTTAGTTCTTCTTCTTTAAAGACAGAAGAATCAATCTTTGATAATATCATTTAAATACATAAATCCAAGACACATTAAATAAACCTTTAAAAAAAAACTCAAAAAAATATAAAAACTAAAAATGAAAGAACTTTAAAAAAAAGAAAAAACTTAAAATTTGAAATTTTTAGTAAATTGAAATGTTCTCATTCTTTAGACGACCAAATAATTCCTTTCCATTAAACGTTAGTAAATATGTCATTACATGTAATCAAAAGAATATTGAACTTCCATTATTTGAAGAATTTCATGATGAGATTTATGTATCTAATCCAACAGACTTTGAATATGCTTTTATTTTAGATTGGCCTAATCATCAATATACATTAATAGCAGAACCAACGCGTGCAATTCTTGGACCACACACTGGTGTGAGTATTGGAATAACTCTTAAATTTTTATGTTCAACAAAGAATTATTTACCAATTAAATTGTATTGTAGTGAAGGTGAAAGTGTAGATAAACAAGCACCTCAATTCACAACCCAAATTAAATTCGGTATTATTGCTCAAGAAAGTGTTGTTTTTGATGTTGAAACAATCACTAAATTTGATACTATTAAAACAGCTAATTCAGGAGAAGTATCTACCGCTTTATTTAATGGAAAAGATGTTATTATGAAACATTTCAATATAGACTGGAGTAGTGAAGCTCGTGAAATGTTTGCTAAAGCAGCCAAAGAATTAGCTGATATTCAATGTCCACAACTTATTAAAGTTATTGGTGCAACAGTAGCTCCTGGAAGAGAAGCATTTATTATTGAATATGCAAAATTTGGAAATATTGCTACTTGTTATCGTAGAGAAGACTTACCAATAAAATGGATTAAAAAAGCATTTAATGATGTAATGACAGCAATCAAATATTTACATGATAACAATAAAGTTCATGGGGATATTAAACCTCAAAATTTATTAGTTTTTTCATTAAATAAAAAAGATGATGTTGTATGTAAATTATCTGATTATTGGAATATTCAACAAATAACTGGAGTTTCTTCAGATATTATCACTGATGATGAAATGATTTCTGTTGCTATTTTCCAAGCACCTGAAGTTCTTAAAGGAAAAGAACCTACTAAATCTTCTGATATTTATTCTCTTGGAATGTGTTTGTTAGAAATCTTTCAACAACATGAAATCTATCAAGACAAACCATTTGTTAATGGTTGGGACGCTGCTGTCCAAGTAGCAAAAGGAAAACGTCCTAATTTCGATACTGATTTTAATGAACAAATAGCCTCAATTATTAAACAATGTTGGCAACAAGACAAAGATGAACGTCCATCAATTGATGAAGTGATTAACCAATTCCAATCCATTAAATTCTAATTTTTTTTTATTCTTTCACTTTTTTCTAGTCATTCTCTTTTCTGTTTTTTTTATCAAAACAAATGTGTCTTATTCATCGTCATTAACTTCAAAAGTATTTT
>NW_008576055.1:0-12587 GCF_000257125.1 Entamoeba nuttalli P19
CGTTGAAGATATTATTAAATTATTTTCATTAGATGTGAAGAAAGGAACATCTGCTTCTAAATATCAGAACAATCCCCAATTAACTATTTTTCATTTTATTTTTATGTGAAATGTTGTTTCATTATTGTTAGATGTGTATTGTAGTACTTTATTTTAAGAAGAATATATAAATAACACTAAAGTCAAAGCACATATTCTTTAACCTTAACACCACTAATAAATCTCATTTTTATTAATGACAACAACTTATAATCAAGCTCAAGATTTTATTAATAAACAAGTCATCATTAATAATATCCCAACAAAAAGTGGTATTGTTCAGTAATGGTTTGTAATAATTTTTAGTGAAAACAAACTTACAACAGCACTTGAGTAGCGAGAATTATCTGTTTTTATCAAAAATAACTTCATGAATAATTGTGACATGTAATTTAAGTATAGTTTTGTTGTACGGTTATTGTGACACTTTTGATAAATAATATTTGAAACAAAAAATAATACAACAAAATATTATAAAAAATGTTATTAATAAATTAGTTTTATTTTAATAGTTTTATAATTATTAATTTATTATAAAATATTTCATTAGTTTTATTTTTAATATTTTTAATTAATTTTTCTTTATTAATATTATAGAATATCATCATTTCTTTTAATATCATTAAGTTATTTTCTTCTCACAACTTTCATTAATTTCAATTTTATTGATATTTATCTTGTTATTTAACAATAAATATAACATTTTATTATTTGACTTATCTGATTTCTTCTTTCGGACTAATTTATTAATTCGTTTAGACCTTTTTGATAGTAAAGTTATTGTTTCTTAGTTTGAAGTACAAAACATTTTTTTAATGACTATAATAAAGGAAGTTATATGACTATTCAATTATTTGAATGGTTAGTTGTTTCTATGAATGATAATATCATAATTGGAAATTATACACTTCGAGTTGTTTTCGGTCTTGTGTTTGTTTATTTGGTTCGATTAGATGACAGCTCATTGCTTTAATGTTAGTATCAGCATTACTGATAAGTTGGTATTCATTAAAAGTCATCCAAATGTATGGTTTTTGTTTTTTACCATCAACAGTTCTAAAAGTATCTTCAAGCCAAATTCTAGATGAACAATTTTGATAGGATTGATTTGTGAGTTGAGATCTTAATGAATAACAATATTTATTATCTATTTGAACAAATGGCTGACCTTGAATATTTGATTCAACAATAAAGGTGTCATTTTGATTTATATCATGATTAATAGATATAAGACGCGTTCCATTTCTCCATTGGAAAATATTAAAACGGTCATCAACATTAATTAAGTCCCTCATAAGAGAAGAACCATTTTCAGGTATATTATAATTTACTCCAATAAGAAAAACTCCGCCATCACCCATTGTTTCATAACCAGTAATCAAATAACTTTCTGGGACTGTTGGTTGACGACAGTGAGAATCTATGTTAATATTAAAAGTCCCTGCATTAGAACGAGCACGTTCATTTCCAGTAATTAATTCATGGGCTGTAAGTAGTACAATATTTTTAAGGCTTAATTCCTTTTGAATACCAATAACAGAAGTGAAACATTCTCTATCACATAGGTATTTTCCTCCAGCATTATTTTCATTTGCATTCTCCACTGTTTTAATAAATGTTTTATTATTTCGAATTGTGTCACTAAGACTATCTAATGGATATTTTAATGATGGATAAAACACTGAAAAAACAATTATTGAAGGAATTATCAAAAATAAGAAAATCCCCCATAATCCAAAAAGTACAACTTCATTTTTATCTGTTAGTTCTTCATCACTGTATCCTTCATCATATTCATAATAGTCGCTTGAGTGTTTTCCTATCATAAAATTATCAAATGCTTTTTTTTTATTTTTTTACAAAAAAAAAAATAAAAAGATTATTACTTATTAATAACAAATTTTTAAGATTTTAATCCAACTACGAAAAATTGATGAAACAAAACCAATAAGACATAATCTTAAGATTATCACTTTCTTTTATGATAAAAACCACAAAAGGTCAAGTATATATAAAAAACAGAAAAAAGTAATTTATCAATACGTTTAATGAATATCACTATTTGTCCACAATTTTTAGATTCTTGTGAAACAGAATTTAAAATAAATGACTCTAAGATCAATCTTCGTGCTTTTGAGTTATCCCTTCATTTCCCAGAAATTGTTCAAAGATATCGTGATATGATGACTAATAATAAATCACAAGAATGGGAAATAGTCCAAAAGAATGTTTTAGAGTTTAAAGAATTCATTAATACGATTATCAATGAAGCAATTCAACCAGAAATGATATATCTTCAACATATTGAAGAAAAAGAAATGAAAAATAAAGAAATAAAAAATATCATTAATGAAGTAATTACAACAGAAGAAGAATATTCTAAAGATATTACACTTTATCTAAAAACATATGCTAAAGTCCTCATCAAATCAAAATTTGTTGGAGAATTAGTTCGTGATAGTGAAGTAGTATTATTAAATATTATTGAACTATCTAATAAAATAAGTAAAGTTTTAAAATCAAAAAATTATTCTAACTTAATACTTTGTCTAGACTCCCTATGTGTGTATGATAGTTATTTCATATTTTATGAAAGAGTTGTTTCCCTAATGCCAAAAATCTTAAAAGAATTACCACAATTACAAGAAATTAAAGGAAGACCAGAGATGAAGAATCTAGGAGTTTTAGACTTTTTAATTAAGCCAATACAAAGAATTACAAAATACCCATTGTTTGTAAAGAATTTAAAGGAGAATGTTGAAAATCCAAAAGATAAAAACTTATTAGAATTTCTTGATAATTATTTAAATGAACAATTGAGTAAGAGTAATAGTTCCCAAAAATGTTTTAGTTCAGAAAAAGAAAAAGAAATGATATTGCCATTATTAAAATGGAAAGGAAAAGGTATTGATTTAAGTACATCAATGTTTATAATAAAATCAAATATTATTTCAGTAACACAAATTGAGAAAAATGCTATGCCTCTGTTAAAAGAAGTTAATTATTGTATTCTCTTTGATAGTCATCTTTTATTATCAAGAATGAAAGGATCTAAAATTTATGTTGAAAAAATTATAACTTCTATATCACTTATTGAAGAATTTAATGATCATATTACTCTTCATTCAAGAAAAAATGTATTGTCTATTTGTTTTGTATCAAAAACTGATCAAAAACTTTGGATAACTAAACTAAAAGAATTTAAAGAAAAGCAAGACAAGTTAATAAATTCTTTTCATTCATTAAGTAGTACGTCATCTCTTGGAAATAAGAATTTATCTCACCCAAGAAGACCAACAGCTGGGTCATTTGATTCTATGAAAATAGAAAATGCTATCACACAACAAAACTTACATCGTACAAAGAGTTCCGCATCTAACCCATCTATTTCATTGCTTTGATTTTATTAAATATTTTTAAAAAGATTATTTTTAATTTTTCAAAAATTGTTTTGTTGACGCCACATTTTTTGGAGTAATAAATAAAAAGATCCAAAAGAACTATAAAAAAACTACGAAAAGAACGAAGAATAAATTTGGTGAGATTTGATTCAAAAAAGAAGAACTATAAAAGAATAATAAAAATAAATAATAAATGAAAAGATATAAATAAATTATTCCTAAATGCTAAATTTAAATTAATAATATAAAAATATCCGTTAATAAAAAACTATTAAATTTGAACAATTGCCTGTTAAAAGAATTTTTTCATGAAGTTTTTTAAGAAAGATAACAAATAGAAAAAAGACATTAAGTAATTAAATACAAATCTTAAAGCCCTGATGGTAAATTACTTGTTTTATGTTCTGAAGATTTGATCCAGTAATAAAGAGTTGATGCACACAAACCTTTATATTCTGGTGTTTTTTGAAGGAGACGTGTTGCTTTAGATAGTCCCATTTCCTTACCAATTTTAACAGCCTTTTCTCTAGATGTTTTGTCCCATCTTTTTCTTTTAGGAGAATTACTTTTTATTTCAGCACTACTAGGAATTGTAGTATTAACAGTCTCTGAAGAAAGAGAAGGTGATTTTATTGTATTATATCCATCAAGTATTTGGTAAAATTCTTTTTTACAAGGAGTAAACACTGAAGTAGCCATAACAATTATTCAAGAAATGAAAATGACTTTAAAACAAGTTCTGTTTTTATACTTAAAATGGATTAAAAATAATTACAATCTTTGAACAATCACTTTTATTTTTCAAAACGAAAGTCATATTTTTGATTTCTTTTTAAAACCATTTCTTTAAATTTATTTTTTCAACCCTTTTTATTTCTTTTATTTTTCTGGTTTTTTTGTTTTTTTATTTTTCACTTTTCTTTAATGACTTAAAATTCTATCTTTTTCCCTTTCTTAAGTTTTCATAGTTTTTTAATAATCCCCTTCTTTCAACAATCGGAGATTTGTCTAAACCTTCTATTCTTTTCAATGATATCTTTATAAAGTTGTTTTTTTTTTCAAATTGAGATATTACTTCATATGAGAACTTTATTTATTATTAAAACATAACATAAACAAATAGTAATTGTCAAATTCTGAAAAAGGAAGTATTTATTTGGTTATGCAATATAAAAATTATCTTTCTAAATAATTTTTATTTGAAAAAATCAAATCCAATTTAGAAATAAAATATTTTAATATCTATTTAAAAAAAAAAATTATGTGAATGAATATTTAATAAAGTTTTAGTGCATGTTTTTGCTTTTGTTGTTTCCATTTTGGTTGTGCTTCAAATTGTTCTCTTGTCATTTTAAAAACTTGTTCAAATTCAGTGTCACTTAAGTAATGTTCTAATTGAGACATATCAATACCAGCAGGGAATCTATGATGAACAAGATCATCATAAGAATATGTTTTAGTTAATTTCAATAATTCTTCTAAACAATTATCCATATGGTCATTAACACTTATCACTTGTTTTTTATTTACTCTCCATCCATGGAAATAATTTGTAAATACAAAAGGTTCTTTACCATCATAAACCAACCAACATTCTCTATTCATTCTTTCATTTTCTTTAGTTCTTTTAATAAATTCATTTGTTGTTTCCATAGCAAATTTTTTATCAATAGCAGATATTTCTTTTCCAATCCATAAATAACAAATGTCATAACAATCTAATAACATAGCAGCTTTAGGTTCTAAATCTTCTTGATACCAATCTGTTACTTCTTCAACAGCAAATACTCCACTTTTACTTGACATTTCAAATAATCTATTTTTCCATTCAACACTCTTTGTTTTTAATATCCTTTTTCCTCCAATAACATTCCAAAACTCTTCTGTTTCTTCTCCTTCATTCATTTCAATAACATCTTTTCTTTGTACATCATTATATTTTTGAATTAAAAGATGAGTAAATTCTAATTCTTTTTTTCCTGTTAATTTTCCTTTCCAAAGATAAGTAATATTTTCTGTAGTAATGAGGAAAATTCCTTCTGAAGTTAATCTATTAGGAATGTCATGTTGTTCAATTTCTACTGCCTTAACATGTTCTAAATTAACACCACATTTTCTAATATCAAATACTAATCGTTGTTCTTTTTTAGTATTTTTGAGAATGTCATAATCCCAAGTTCTTTTTCCTTTAGTTTCTTCTTTTGCAAACGGATCTTTTCCAAGACGAATTACCATAAATTCAAATATTGCTAAAAAGTGATTTGTTTCTGTATTTTGTGCAATACGATATTCTTTTGCTTCATCTTTTAATTTTCTATGTAAGTCAACAGTTAGTCGTGCACTTGTTCCTTTATCTAATATTGGACATTTCCTTCCTTGCCAAAAATATAAAATATGATATTCATTATTCCATTTAATATAAGTATATTGAATAATATAACTTTCACTTTCAAAAAACTCTCCAACTATTGGAGCATCAACTCGCTCAAAATCATCAATTCTCCATACTTTCTTTTTACCATCTGCATTATCAATAAACACTTCTTTTCTAATTGGAATTTCTTTAGTTAACATCATTGAATAATCAACAGCACTTCCACGTACAATTTTTTTCTGATCATCAAATGGAATCATTGGATTTTTCTTTATATTAGTATTATTATCATAAAAATCACAAAATCGTTCTTTAAACATTGCTTGTTCATATCCTGGAAATTCAAAATAGAGTGGTGCAACCCAAACTTCTTTTCTTCTTTCTAAATATCTTTTTTGACAATCTTGAATATATTGTTGTCTTCTATCTTTAATTACTCTTGTACCAACCCACATATACATTTCACTATAACAATCTAATATATAACAACTATTCACTTCTAATGAACTTTTACTAATTTCCTTTCCTTCATAACTCCATCTTTCAATATCCACTTTTTCTTTTAATCCATCCCACCAATATTTATATAATGTAACATATTTCATTTGAGCTAATTCCATTACTAAATCATCTCCTCCATCTTCTGCACTTTTAATTTTACCTTCTTTCTCTCCAAGTGCTTTCCAAAATTCTTTAGGTTCATTGTCCTCATCAATAGTTTCAGTCTTAACACCTCCTCGTTCTTTAGCAATCATTTTTGATAATTCCATAGCTTTACCTTTTTCCATTTTATTACTACTTTTTCCAAGCCATACATAAATACATTTAGCACCTTTTCCTGGATCAAATATAAATGCATCTCCTGAATTTAAACTTTCCCATGAACATTCAACCAATCTTGCAAATGGATTTCTTTTTCCTTTAATATGAATTAACCTTTTAATATCCCTTGCATTTCCTGTTGGTGCAGCTGCTAATTTCTTTCTTTGAAATAATAAATCTTCTGCTAATACACGAGCAGTAGCTTTTTCAGTTGTTTGTTTAGTACTTCCAACTGCATCTCTTTCTGCTTGAGCAACTGTTTTAGTTCCTTTAGTTCTATGTTTTTTACTTGGTCGTTTTTTGATATTCATTGTCTTAACTTCTTCATTTTCAACTAAGTCTTTCCATTCTTTTTTGTCTTTAAGTGGTTTATTTTCAATTACTTTTCTTTTATTTTCTTCTTCTTGTTTAATCTTTAACTCTTCTTCTTTTCTTTTATTTTCTTCTTCTTGTTTAATTTTTAATTCTTCTTCTTGTAACTTTCTTTCATTTTCTTCCTCTTCTTCTTGTAACTTTCTTTCTTCTTCTTCAATTCTTTTAATTTCTTCTTCTAATTTTCTTTCTCTTTCTTCTTCTTCTTTTCGTTGTTGTTCCTCTAATTCTTTCTTTTTTTGTTCTTCTTTGACTTGTCTTTCTTTTTCTTCTTCCTCTTCTTTTTTCTTTCTTTCTTTTTCTTCAATTTCTTTCTTTTTGTTTTCTTCTTCTTTTCTTATTCTTTCAAGTTCTTCTTCTTTTTTCTTACGTTCTTGTTCTCTCTTGATTCTTTCTTGTTCTCTCTTTTTTCTTTCTTCTTCTAATTTAGCTCGTTCTAATTCAATTCTTTGACGTTCTTCTTCTCTTTTTCTTCTTGTTTCTTCTTTGATTCTTTCCTTCTCTTCTTCAACTTTTTTCTTGTTATATTCTTCTTGTTGTTTTCTTTTGATTTCTGCTTCTAGTTGTTCTTGTTTCTTTTTTTCTTCTTCTTCCTCTGCTTTTTGTTTTTCTAATTCTTTCTTATTTGATTCTTTGATTGTTGTTGATTGTTCTACCTTCATTTCAACTAACTTCTCTTCAACCAAATTACCTTTTTCCTTCTTAACTTCTTCTTTTTGATTTTTAATGTGTTCTTTCTCAATACCAAGTTCTTTCTTAGACTCAAAAATAGAAGGAGTAACAACTCTTATTTCTTCTATATCAATGTCTTGTTCTGAGACACGACCATAATCTTCAGACACATAAGAACTGTCTGATGATGATATTTCATTAGCAAATATATCATCATCGTCATCAGTATAGTCATATTCTTCATCGTCAATTCCAAAATTGTTATACGTAAAATCTAAAGGATTAAGAGTAATGTCTTCAAGCATAGATTTTAACATATCTTCATACATCATTCGTTCATTGTCTTCATTTAAACCATCAACTTTGTCTGTTCCAAGAACTTTACGTTCATTTTCTCCATCAGCATTTTCAACAAAATATTCTTTAAATAGTTGAGTCTCTGCACCTTCAATGACAAACTCCATTTTGTCTCTTCTTCTAAAACTCATATCAAGTAATTCTTCAGCTTTAAGTACAGCGACAGTTCGTTCTGTTGGAGATGTTTCTTTTCCACACCAAACAAAGACAAGTACACCTGTATCTATAACAACAGTAGTATTAGTGTTTAATTGATTAATAGAAGGTCTTCCAGGAACAAGAAGAATTTGAGGACCATGTCGTTGTAATGCAATAACAAATACTTTTAAAAATTCACTAATTCTTTCCATAGTTTCTTTTGCTTTATATTTTTCTTTTATAACTCCAATTTCAAAATAAGCATTAAATGGTTTAAGTAATTCTTCTGTTTTAACACGTTTATTTTTTGATCCATCAATAATTTCTATTTGTTTAATTCCTTTTTCTGTTTTTAAATTCTCAACAAATACATTTGTTTTGTTTCTTTTTGCTTTACTTGCGTCTTTACCATAAAAAACAATTAATTGTTTTCCTGTATCAAAAATATAACAGTCATTACGATAAATAGTAACTTTATCTGGTGTTCCATCTTTCTTTTCACATTTAACTAATACAACCCATGCAGCATCTCCTTCTCCAAATATTCTAATTAATAGTCTTCTTGGTGGTGCTGGTTCATAAACTCTAGTTTTTGTTTCAACTTGAAGAGATTTTTGGAATTCTATTGATTCTTTTCTTCTTTCCATTTTTGATTTAGATAATACTTTTTTCTGTGAACGAGAAGGAATTGGATCACTTCCAGCTAAATATTCAAATATTTCTGAGATTGATGGATGAGTAGAATAAAAAGCATCTAATTGATTATTTTCTAAATCTAAAGACTGTAAAGAAGCACATTGAATTAACCCTTTTGGAAGATGGTGTAAAACATTACTTCCAAGAGTAAGTTCTTTTAATGAAACCAATAAAGAAATATCATTTGTAATAGAAGAAATATTATTATTGTCCATATATAACTTTAACAATGGACATTTACAAATAGAAGATGGAAATTCATCTAATTCATTATCTGCTAAATCTAAATGTGTAATGGGACAACGTTCTAATGATGGTATACTTTTAATTTTATTCCCACAAATGATTAATTGTTTTAATGATGTTAGTCTACTAATTGTTGGTGGTATTTCAACGATTTGATTATGTGCAAAACAAAGATATGTTAGACAAGTACAATCACCAATAGTATCAGGAACTATTGAAATTAAATTATTTCCAAAGTTTAATTTAAATAAAGGAAGAGCTCCAATTAATGGAGTGATTTTAGTAATTTTATTTTTTTCAGCTAAAACACATAATAATGATGAATTATTTACAAATACCATGTCATGAATCATATCTAAATCATTATTACTAACATCAAGAAATGTCAAAGTTTTTAGTTGACTTAAAGCCTCAATAGATGTAATTTGGTTTTGATGTAAATCAATCGATACTAACTCTGAATAATTCCCAACAGTTTGAGGAAGCTGAGAAATAAATTGATTTGAAAGGTCAAGTGATGTTTTCTTCACTACCTGTTTTGAGTTCTCTTGTCCCATGAGTTGTGATTTTTCAAGTTCACAAAAACGGTTCTTTACTAGATTCTTTCTGTCTTTTATTTTCCGTTTACTTTTTCAGGAAATAAAACTTTTTTATTATTCGTTTTATATAACAGTAAAATAGTTTATGTTTTAAAATCTAAAAAGAAAAAAGATCTTTTAGTTCTATTCATCATCATCATCCATAGTATGGGAGATCGTGAAGCACTTAAAAGTATTATTGCAAAAGGAATTGTTTTAAGAGAAAAACTTATAAAACATCCAACAATAGAAATGTGTAATGAGTTATTGAATATTGCAATTGAAACAAAAACTATTGGATTACAACTAAAACACCAACATGGAATTTTGTTAGGAGAAGAATTATCTATAAGAGCAACATATGAAAAAATGGTACTTGAAGAAGATTCAGATAAAGCAGACAGTGTTTATGAAAGAATTGTACGTGCTATAAAACAAGCAGAATATCTTGGTGATCAAGACCTCATATTAAGATTATATCAAACACGTGCTGACTATTACGCATTGATTGGAGATATTATTATGGAAATTGATACTGTAGAACGAGCTAACCTTATTCTTAAAGATCATAATAGGTCATTACGTTTGATTAAATTATATGGAGAATTTATTACAATGCTTAATAGTATTGTTCCCAAAAAAGATGAAGAAAAAATGATTGCAGATAAAACTATGGAAGCAAATTATAAGTGTATGTGTGAATTACAAATGTTAAGAAATGAAAAAGGATTTGACTATGATGGTTATATTAAAAAAAATCATTCATTAGCATTTAGAGTTTATGTATATTGTGGTGTAATGTTATCTAATCCATTTGTTTATGAAATAGATTCAAAAGAACAAAAAGTCGCACGTGAAGCATTTGAATTAGCTATAGAAGTAGCTGGATTAATTGGAAATACTGAATATCTTTGTGCTGCTTGGGGACAAAAAGTAGGTTCATATTATGGTCGTGGAACAGCTCAAGAAAAACAAGAATGGCTTGATAAATTATTATTCTTAAAAGATAAATACAAACCAAAAGAACATTGGATTGATGAAACATTAGCAGATATAGAAAATTCAGCTCATATTAAATTAAGAAATTCAGATTTAGGAGTAGAAGAACCTTTAAATGATCAATAATAATACATCTTTTCTTTTTTTTTAAATACATATATTTTTTGATATTGAAATAATGTGCTTTCTCTTTAATTTATTTAATAATCTAATCTTCCTATTATCTCTTCACAATCCTTTCTTTTTTTTTTTGATAAGATTATACTCTTATCATTTCTCTTTAAAACTTCTTTGTTAATATTTTATTTCACAATATTACCTCCTTTTAAATATAAAACTTAATATTCTTTTCTTACTTACTTTAACAAATAAATAATTCTTATTTTTATTGCATTTTTCCATAAATGTATTTTCTGCTTCATTTATTTAAGGAAAAGTTTCAATTTTTGAATAGCTTGAAATCTTTGTCTGATTATATCTAAATCATTTTGTCTTCATTATCATTATAGAAAGTATTAATGACCTTTTTTAAATATATTAACAATTTTATCCATTTTAAATCACCAAAAAGAGGCATTAAATTAGATTTAAAAAGAGCTTTATAAAAGGAGGAATTTTTCTTTATCTATTAGTTTCGTTTTAAATACTTTTCAACCTCTTTTAAATACTTTTTATCCTTTTTTTGTATAATTTCTTCATAAAACTAAAAACACTTTACAAACCTCAACAATTTAAAGATGATTTATCTTTATAATATCTTTTAGTATTCATTTAATAAAATGAATCTATGAAAAAGTAAAATATGTTAACTTTTATTTAAGTTTATTCTACCAGAAAATTATTTTTAGGAGGAATGAAATGATAAACATAGAAACTAAAATGGATAGATTGAAAAAGGTTTGAAGAATAATTAAAACGTTGTTTATAACCAATTAAAAAAACCACTTGACCTCTTGAAGTACTTTCTTTTTTTTATTTTTATATTCTAAATTATTCTTATTCCACTTAATAAGAAGAAGGAGGGTATGATATCTACTAAAAATAGATAAGAAATGTTATTTAAAGGTTACGGATTTAACTCATTAACATATCAAACATTCTTTTATCAATGAAAGCACTTCTTATTGCTCTTTTATGCGCTCTTGCACTTGCTGGTTCATGCATCAACTGTTTCCATATAATTGATGATTCAAGATTCTATACTTCACATGGAAAAGATTATATGATGGAATATATGGAAGGATTATGTGAATATACTGATGGTGGATGGACTGATGCTTGCAACTATATGAAGAACTATGGAATGGAGAATGTTGTTGATTTAATGATGAACGGTACTTCTGCTATGGAAATTTGCACAATTATTGGAAATTGTCCATATAATTAAGGTTCTTTTTTAAACATTACAAATTGGTTTTAATATTATTAATATATATTAATATATATTAATTTCTTTTAATTTTGTAATTTGTTATAGAATTATTCTTTTCTTTTTTTAAACCTTTTCAAATTTGTTATCATTTTTATTTCTTCCGTTATTTCTTTTTTTAATAATTATTTTTACTTAAACTAAAAGATATAACATTTTTATATTATCTTTTCTTTTTAATAAAAAAATTCTTTCTTTTTATTAGTTTTTTAATACAGTTTATAAAGTTTACAAATGAATGTCTTATTACTTTTTGTTGTTGTGATATTACCTAACTACAACTTTAATAAAAATATATTATTCATTGTTATTATTTTTGTTTTAATATATATCAAAATTTAGAAGAAGTTGGAAATGTCATCAACTCTAGAATAGTGTTATAAATTTAGATAAATATTTAATAATTAATAAATTAAATAACAAATAAAATGAATCATTAGTTTATTACATTAATTATATTTACA
>NW_008576056.1:0-2174 GCF_000257125.1 Entamoeba nuttalli P19
CCTTCCTTCTCCAACAACCCCTTGAAGAACTTCATGAAGCTCTTGAACAATGGTTGCTCTTGTTGCTGGAGATAATAATGATTGTGAAATAAAAACTAACGAATGTTCAAAAGCAATAACTGACATGATAGAATGTGGTGGAGGTGTTGAATATTCAGGACAGACTGACAACATTGCAGACACTGATGCCTGGATGTATTGTACAAGAATTGAATCAGATCGTCCACCAAGAACATTAAGACTTATTTGATAAATTGAGTAAAGATCATTTGGTTTGAATTGTGGGAGACAAGCAACAAGAACTCTTATGTATTTCAATGGGTTTTGATTGAATTTTAGTTTAATTTGATTCAAAACATCTTCTTTTATGAAATGGAATGAGTGTGTTTCTACATAATGTGTTGAATGGTTTATATGAAGAGTTATTGGATTGTCTAATGCAAAAGTGATAAAATAGAATGGGTGGAGAAGACATGACAAAACTAATTCTGTTTCTTCTGCTTCTAAGAGTCTTTGAATAAATGAATCTTTCAAATAATTAGAAATTGGTAATAATGATTGTAATGAAACAAGAGATTGTAATGCTTGTTTATTTGAATTGACTGGAGGTGTTTGATTTCCCCATAATTCGTCTTGTAGAATTTTAGAAAAATCAGTGTCAAATAAAATATGATTTTTTGGAATAGTTGGAATGAACTTTAAGAGAAACTCATGATGTAAATAAGCAACAATGCTATGTGGTTGTTTCTTAGTGATGTATAACATTAGTTGACCATTATGATCTTTATTTCGTGCTGAATCTCTCAATGCAGGTAATCGTTTATCAAAGAAATGTTGTATTTTCCAAAAGTCATTAATTGTTTGAATAGTGATATAACTTTTGGATGGAGTCTTCTTTGGTAATAATTCAGAAAGAATATCAAATAATTCGCCATAGTCATGAGGTAATTCTTTTCCAAGAATATTTTCTAAACATCTTCTATTTTCACATTTTAAACAACTATAAGTTATAGCTTCAATTAATGATATTGGCATTGGTTGAAAAATATCAAATAATGATTGATAGAACAATTCTGATAATTCTTGTTTTGAAGAAAGGAGTTGTAATGTTACTTCTATCCCTTTAAATTCTTTCAATGCTGGTGTACTTGTAGGTGTTTCTCCACGTAATGCTCGTGCAATATCTGGTCGTGTTTCTCTTAATAAACGTTCTGCTTCATGAACAATCACTAATGGTGCTGAGCATCGAGACACCATCAATGCATCAGACACTGTCAAATCAATTACACGATGAACATACTCCCTCGTGATAGTAGTATCAACATCAATTAGTCCTTGAAGAACAGATGCAAAATATAATGGAACAACCACCTGACCTCTTAATTCTTGAAGCACACCATCCCCTTTAACACTGTCTGAAAGTACATCCAAACAAATTGAATAACAATGATTCAAATCTCGTATTTTAGTTAACCAATGAATGACTTTATCACTAAGTGGATTGTCTGCAACTTCAAAAATGATTGAATCAATAATTTTTTGACCAGTCAAACCTTGTTTACTGAGTTTCATTGCACACATTTCAATATTATGCATATCCAAGTAATCGTCAATATATGATGGAGTGTATTTAATTAAAGTGGTAAACAACTCTTTAGCAATATTAATTAATTGTAATAATGTCAAGAAATGATCATTTATTCTAACACCTCTTTTTAAGATAAAATGAATTTCCTCTAAAAATGCAGTCATTTGAGATATTTCATTATTTGTTTTTAATGACTCTATTGATAATAAATTTAATGATGGTAATAACCCAAAATGTGGAATAAAATAAGGTTTTGATGTTATTTTAGAATGTTTAAGAGTATCATCTTCAATTCCTTTAAGAAGTTGTTGATAAACTTCATTAAAATTGTTTGGAATATAATCCTCTTCATTATCAATCCCAAAAACTCCCTTAGATGGTTTGTTTGGTTTTCCATATTTTATTCCAGCAACAATTAATGAAAGTGCACAACGTGTCACTACAGCTGTTTCAGTATGTTTTAAAGCATCATTGTCAACAAGTCTCATTACAGATGCTACCATTGTTGCTGTTTCAGACCATGTTTCTTGACTAACTTCTGAGACTTCAAAATCTCTAACAGCATCAGCTTCAAGACATAATGAAT
>NW_008576057.1:0-2121 GCF_000257125.1 Entamoeba nuttalli P19
TTATGATGCTTTTTAACTTTGTTTAACACAAATTAAAAATTTGTTATTCAATTTGTTATTTTTTTATTTTTCAAAATTTTTCATCTTTAAATTTTGTCAATGGGAATTGTTAATTATATAACAAGTATACTTTATATTCCTTATGTATTCACCCCATTGGTATTGTTAATATGCTTATTATCATGTATAATTGTTATTAGATACAAGTCATTAAGAGATGAAGATGTGATGTTTGTTATTTTCGCAGTTGTTATCTGTGTGTTGATTAAAACATCAACAATCTCAATTCTTGGGACATACATTTCACCTATTAATCAACCAGTATTTATTTATGCATACTTTTCTATACAACTCCTAAGAAATATGATTTGTTTATTCCAATTAAAATTAGATGAACAATGTTACTATTCTCCAGCAGCGTTTGTTGCAAACTTTTCAACAATAGGATTTATTGTGTTTATGCCAATATATATTGTTTTATTCTGTACATTAATATTTAAATGTATAAGTCTTGCACCATCAATTACATTACCAATAACAATACCAGAATTTATTATCATTCCAGTTGAAGTTATCTATGTAATCTATAACTATGGATTTATATATAAACGGTGTTATGATAATCAATGGAGTAAACGATATATTAAACACTTTTTTACAAAAATTCATTTTGACTTTATAACAATAGGATGTTTATTTATTCATTACACTGTTTTACTTATATACACATGGGGACAACGATTAATGGGAATTTGGATTAGTTTTCAAATACTTAGAATAGGATTTGTAAGTATTTCTAAGATTAAAACGGTTCAGAAATATTTTAATCATCTTGTAATCACACTCAAAATTTGTGATTTAAATGAAGGGGAATGTTCCATTTGTTATTCTCTTCTGAAAAGAAAATGTGTTTCATTTTCTTGTGGTCATAAATTCCATTACTCTTGTGTGATACCATGGTTACAACATAACTCTGTTTGTCCTCTTTGTAAACAGCCTATTCTTCAATCAAAAACTAACTATGAGAAATATATCATGAAATTACCTAAATCAAGTCGTTTTATTGTACATCTTTATCAATTTTTATTTAAACAAAATACTGTTCAAGAACAAATTGGAGCTATTAAAGAAGTATTTCCAATGATTCCTGATGGTGTTATTCTTCAAGACTTAGAACGATTTTCAACAAGTACAGATGTTATTGCACATTATATAGACCATCCAGAGATTGTTAATGAATATACAAACATTATAGCTAATGAGCAAGAAACACATCAACATGAATTAGTACCAGACTTTGATATAATGAAAAACCTTGAAGGAATAGAAGAAGATTCTACAGAAAGTAGTGATGAAAATATTAATTTAGAAGAGCTTAATCAAATAAATGAATTAAGAAAACGAAAATTAATTGAAGATAATTTATAATTCAATTTATTTTCTTGTGTTTTAATTACTTCTTTAATAGACTTTGTAATTCAATCATTCTTTTTACAAGTTGTTCCATTTTAGATAAAACACTTTGTCTATCTCTAAGTAAAATTTCATATGCATTTTGTTCCATTTGTTTTTCATTAATTTTTTTTGTATAAAATTCAATAGCTTTATCAACTTTCTATTTAAATGAATTAGTTATTAGATATTATTTATAAAAATATTGAACAAACTTTACTTACATAGTATTGGTCTCCAATATGAACAATCACTCTTCCATTAAACTCAATATCTCCTTTGGTCATTAACTAATTATTAACTATTAATTCTTTATATTAACAAAATTGTAATATAAAACAAACCGTTTGTGTGAGTGGAATAAATGCGTTGGTTGATATTGTGTCTGGACGTTTTAAAGTATTTAAAATTGTTGCCTTTTCATTATAATCTTCTAATTCTGCCATCACTCTTTTGATATTCGCATTAATCCAATCAATGTCCTATTACATAAATCTCCTTTTTTATTTCGTATTAAAAAACCCTTCTCATTTTATTCAGAAAAATTACAAACAGCAACAAGTTGTTGATTTAATGAAGATAATTCATACCTATCCATTTGTTCAAGTTTAATTGAATTTCCAATACACTTCATTAAAGATAAAAGAATTGGAATAATCAGATGATAAA
>NW_008576058.1:0-16129 GCF_000257125.1 Entamoeba nuttalli P19
ATAGAAACTAGTTCTATTAATATTTAATTATTTGTTTGTTGTTTATTTGTTTCTTTCAAAAAATATTCATTACCAGAAACACCACCTAAAATATAAAAATAAATAAAAAGAAACAGAAAATCATACCAACAAACAACTATAAATAATAAAAGAATGAATGAATGAAATATTTTCTGTATATGCAGAGACACATTAATAATTTTATTAAACATTACAATCATAATTGTCAACATAGTTATCGTTATAACAATTACATAATTAATTAAATGATTTATTTTATTTTTTACTTTAATCATTTTCATCTTCATAAATACTTTAATAATAACTTCAAATAAACAATATCATAATAAAACACATTGAAGATACAACAAATATCAAAGTAAAAACAAAAATAAATCTTAATTACAAGAAAAGAAATAAAAGAAATAATGAATATCATTCAATTAAATGATAATATGATGTGGTGAAAGAAAACGAATAATACATGAAATTAAAATAAAAGAGAGAAATAACATTATATTTAAATAATTCATCTAATATCATTAACAATTTAATACACAAAAACTTAATAAGAAGAATAAAAACACTCAAACTACATTTAAACTTTCCCAATAATATATTACAAACATTAGTCATCAAAATTATGAAAGACTTAATGTTTTACATTTTCAATTCTGATAATATAATAGAAGAATAATCATCTAATTCTATCACAATTTAAAATAAATAGAACATAGAAGTAAAAATATAATGAAGAAATTGAAATAATTATTTCTTAATATTTATACAATCCAAATGTATATATCTATTTTTTAGTCTTTTATTGTTTTTATGGTTTATTTCTACAATTCTTTACTTAATAATATAAAGACATTGAACTAATATTTGTTTGTTGTCAGATTATATTTCTTTCTTTAAAAGAAAAATAAGACACAGAATTTTGATTTTGGTTTAACAAATTTAAAAGTTAGATATCAATTAAATTATTGAAAAAATTTCTTTAAGAAGAGAAAAACTATAAAATAAAGAGTTGTATGACTGAAACTATTGACTTATTTGGAATTTCATTATACCCAAATGAAATTATACCATGTTCTCTCTTGAAAGAATTATTTATTCGTTTGCAAGATGAAATGAATAAAAAGATTCAACAAAAATTATTATATCATCAACAACCCTCATTTCAAATTCAACTTACTCAAACAAATAATGAAATTAAAGAACTACAGTCTGAACTTATCAATTTGAAAACCCAATTTCATCATATTCAAACACAACAACATGAAATACTACATCAAAATAATTCTGTTCATTCAATTACACAAACATTTGAAACTCAACAAGATAAATTACCCCAAACTCAAAGTAAACAACCAATAACTAACCAAACGTATCAAATAAAACTTCCTACTGAAAAACCTCTTTCAATTGGAATAAAAGAAAATCCTTCAAGTACACATAAAAATGATATTAAACCATCTAAAACAATATTAAATAGTACTAATTCGAGAATTTCAACAATCAATGAACAAAGAAATAGGTTATATACTAATACATTCTCTGAATCACTTTCATGTTCACCTTCTGATTTTCAACAAGAAGTAGAAGATAATCAAATTCCACTCTCTGGTAATACTATATTTCAAAATGAAAGTCAATTTCATTCTTCTAATCATTTATTTTATTCTGAAGCTCTTTATTTTCATCAACCATCACAACCTTCTTATTCTCAATTTTTAACTAATTCTACAGTAAATACAGAAGTATCAAAACCAGATATAACTAAACATAATTCACAAAATGATTTATGTAAATCTATTCAATTATTAGAAACAAGTGATAAAGTATTAAATAATATACACAAGTCTATCTCATTTTTTAAAGATTATACTGGCAAAAGTTCATATAAAATATTATTTGATTCAAATAAACTTAAAGATACAAATTCATTCCCATCACAAATTTTTTTTCAAAGATGTAAATATATAAAGAAATTAGCAATATTTATATGTTATGGTGAATATTTATTTGGAGTATATTATAATAGTCAACTTATTCCAAGTGGTTCAATTTTTGGAACATCAGATTTTCTTTTTTCTATTACTTCACCAAAAATTTCTGAATATAAGAAATTTGACATTAATTCAATAGGAATACATAAATTGATTCTCTCTGGTTTTTATAATTCAACTGAACGAAATAAATTATTTGAAATAAAATTTAAATTTGGGTCAATGGTTATTTGTTCACCCCCAAATGAATGTTTGAATAATGAAATTGAATTAATTACAAATGATGTATATCAACAAATGGCAATTAGTTCTTGTATTCCCAAATCACCATTTAAAGCTGATAGAATAATAAGTATTTCATTTGAAATATGAATAATTAATTTTTCATTAGTTTAAGAGTTTTTATTGTTTTTGTTAAAGTTGAGAAGTGAAAGTAAAATAAAAAAAAAGAAGAAGAAAAAATGAACTTAAAATAATAAATTTGGTTATGAAAGAAGTAAAACATTTAAATCCTTCTTATATAAATTCAGGAATGATTAATGATACTGCTAAATGGAAATGGGGTGAATATAAACAATTTCATATGATTGGATATATTAATGATAATTCTATTTTAATAGTAAATGCTGATAATTTACGAGTATTTCAAGAACTTGTTTTTGATTCTCCACCAATTTCATTCTCTTTTTCACCTAAAGGAACGCTTATTGTTTCAACTAAAGATGTAGTTATTATTTATCATCCAGAAAATACAAGAACATTATTTCAACCACCATCATATCAAGAATATTCAAGACAAAATATACAAGTTGATTCAGTCAATTTTTTAAATATTGAAAATGAAGAGAATAAAGAATATTTTATTGCGACAGGTATATTTCTTCAGATTTATGAAATTAAAAAAAGAGAATCTGATCAAATCTTTTCTATTCCTATTGTTCATCAAAAACATCTTTCTACTTGTATTGATGGTATTCATTTTACTACTTGGGGTGATAAAAATTTTGTTAAAGTTTGGAGATATATTCATGAAACAAATAAAGTTGTAGTACAATATATTAAAACAAATGGTAAAGTTAAATATGCTACTTGGAGAAGAAATTGGACACAAGGATCACCTGCATTACTTATTATTTGTGATGAACAATCAACTACATTATGGTATGATAATCCATCATCAATTCAAAGTGAATCATTTTCTTTATTATGTTTTACTGGATTATATATTCCAGCATCAGATGGATTAGTGTCATGGATTTATTATCATCATAAATTACATAACCCATATTTTCCAATTCCTAAACCAAGTGAATCAACATCATTAAGTGGATTTCATAGTGCATCATTATGTCAAAGATTACTTCCAAAAATAGATATCCCACGACAATTTTCACCTGATTATTTAATTCAATTTGATGGAACAAAAATTATTATAATAACTGTCTCTTTTACTCCTCAAGGAACTCCTATTATTGATTTTTCTGAACCAATTCTGTTACCTGATAATTATTACAAAACATTTAATTTTAATAAAATCAATTCATTCATTCCTATGTGTACAGAATCACTTAGAGGTTGTGCAAAACCAACAAAAATATCATTATGTTGTAGAGCAGAAGGGAAATATTCATTGTTTTCATTAAAAAAAGAAGATGATGAATTACCTAAAACGTTTAAAGAACCATCACCATTAGTTATAGCAGGACATACTGCTCCAATAGAAACAATTATTGTTCATCAAACACAACAATATTTTCTTTCAATTTCAAAAAATGAAACTATTTTATGGTTAATTGGTGGTGTACAACAATATCTTGGAGCATATCTTAAATTAATTGGAATATTAAAACCTTATAAAAACTATTGTTTTATTCAAAATTATATTGTTGGAGTTAATGGAAAAGATGGAATAGTTTATCAAATAAATCAAACTGATACACCAGAAGAAGTTGATAATTTTACAATTCCATTTGAATCAACATGTATTTGTTGTATTCAAAATATTATTTGTATTGGATCTCAACAAGGTATACTTATGTATTCATTTAATGGTAAAATGTTAATGAAAGGAACAATTCGAGTAAAAGGAGTTATAAATATTAATGGAAATGAAGGAGGAATTATTTTTATTGGAACAAATGAAGGGAATTATTATTCTAAAATAGATAAACCCGTTGCTATTCCATTACCAATTGAAGGTAAAATATATTCACATTCTCAATTAAGAATTTGTGTTATTAATAATTGTAAAATAAGTATTTATCAAAAAGAATCATCAGAACATTATGAATTAGAAGCGACATTAGGTGATGCTTCTAATGATATTGTTATTTGTCAACAAAGATCAGGATATATTGATGTTTCAATTGGAAAGAAAAATGTTCTTGAATGGTGGGTACCATCAACAATTGCAAATATTAGAACATATAATTCTGGATATGAATTATTAGATTCTATTCAATTTAGTGAAAAAATAGGAGCAATAGGAATAACAAAAGAAGGTACTACTATTGTTGCAATAGGAAAAAAAATTCTTATTTATAGTAAATGGGAACAAAATATTCAAAGAATTATTCAAT
Organism: Entamoeba nuttalli P19; assembly: GCF_000257125.1. Lineage (NCBI taxonomy): Eukaryota > Evosea > Mastigamoebida > Endamoebidae > Entamoeba > Entamoeba nuttalli. The sequence goes on from NW_008576058.1 coordinate 4,592, forward strand.
GTATTGAACCTCAACAAAGTTATTCATTATATCATCCAAGATGTTTATTACAATTATTATTTGCTGGTTCATTTAAACAAGTTGAAATTATATTATCAGTTTACTTAGAAACTATGAAAAACTCACAACCATTTCCATTAATTTATGATGATGTTTATGAAATATATAACTCAAATGATAGTTATCAAAAAGAACAACAAAAATTATATTCAGAAATTATTGAATTATTACAACAAATGAGAGATACTTCAATTACTACATCTGAACAAGCATGTATTGCTGCTATTTGTGAAGCATTAAAAATAATTAATTCAATGGAAGGACTTGATGAATGTGGAAAGAATTATTTCATTTCATTTAAATTAGACTGTTTATTAAATAAAATTTGTGGAAGAATTATGACACCAATTGATTTTATTTGGGCATATCATTCAGAAGCAAAAGAATCATTAAAAAGAGAATTAGAAATAATACAAGTTGATTTAAATGGAGCAATTGAAAGAGGAATTGGATATTGGATGTTAAATAAACCAGAATTATTAAAAGATATGTTATCAAATATAGCAAAAATTGAATATATGAAAAAGAAAGATCCAAATGATGTTGCAATTATATATATTTTATTAGGAAGAATTCCTGCTCTTGCAGCATTATATAGATTAAATAAAGAAATGAAAATTAATGATTTTTTAATGAAAGACTTTAATAATGAAAGAAATAAAATAGCAGCAATTAAAAATGCATATGTATTAAATAGTCAACATAAATATATTTTATCAATTGCATTTTTCTTAATTGGTGGAGCAATTACTGAAGCAATTCAAATTTCATTTGATAAATTAAATAATATTGGACTTGGTTTTATAATTGCAAAAATATGTAGTTTAGATTTTGAAACAACGATAAGAAATGTTTTATTACCTGAAGTAATTAAAAGAAATGATATTGTTGGTCAATTCTTTTGTTATATTCAATTAAAAGAATATCAAAATGCTATTAAATCTTTAATATTAATGAAAGAAGAACCAACACTTTTTTATTTATTAGAATATTTTAAAAGTGATGGATTATTAAAACAAATGTATGGTGTTAATGAAATTGAACATTCTTCATTTAACTTTATGAGAAGAAATATTCATTTATATTTAAGAAATAGATGTTCTCCTCTTGCTTATCATTTTCTTGATGCACAATTTGATCATACTTCATATCTTTCTAATTCAACAGTTTCAACAAAAAATGTTTCAATATCAAATACATCAAATGATGATTGGTTTGATGATTTTATGAGTAATAGTGCACCAATAGTTGAAGAAAAGAAAAAAGAAATTTCAATTAATCAATGTTTCCCAAAATTAATTGGTGATTTAGATATTAGTTCAATGAAAATTATTGCTCAAACAATTGCAGAACATTTGATTCATCGATTTGTATTACTTTCAAAATCATTTGAAAAAGATCCAATACTTCAAAATTTTGTAGTAAATAGAATAGTACCATTTTTAAATAATTTTGGCATTGAAAAAGAATCTGTTATAACTACATTTTATGATATTTGTACATTAACAGATTCTATTGATGTATTATGTATTTCTTCTTGTCTTAATGAACAAGAAGTTAAAATTAATAATTCTCTTCAAGACTCTCCTTTTGTTTCATCATTTGTTGATCAAGGAATGAATTATTCTATTCCAAAAAGACCTCCAAATGATGATATTAAAATTCCAATTCCAATTAAACAACGAACTATCATTTCACCAAATACTCTTCTTTCATCAGAACCAAAAACACCTTCAATTAAAAAACAAGTGTTACCAAAATTATCAAATAGTATTTCACCAAAAATGGCAACATCAAATTGTCTTGGAATGCAATTTATTAAAAAAGCAGAAGAACCACTTTATTTATATTTAATTTCAAGAGTATTTCCACCAGTTCATTCATTAAACGCTTTATCTCATTTATATTCAGAAGCACATCATGTATTTGTTACTCATTTAAATAAACAATTACAAATTCCAAAAGAATTTGTTAGTTTAATGGTAATATTAATATTTGTTGTATCTGGAAGAATTAAAAATTATGATTTAGTATTTAAATTAATTTCTACAAAAGATAGAACATTAAATAATGTTTGTTCTATTCTAAAAGAATGTATTAATGATGAACAAGAAGAAAATCAAGAAATGAGTGATTCAGAACAATTTGTAACTGGTTTATTAATGTTATTTACTATTCCATTACTTTCTGAATTACTTAAAGAAGTTGGATGTGTAAAAACTGATTTAATGTTAAAAAAATGGAAAGAGAGTTTAGTTAGTTATACAAGTTATTTAACTCCTACAAAACTTTTAGAAGAAGCACCAACTGAATTTTCATTTAGAATATTTTCTAAACAAGCAATTGAATATGCAGAAAATGCTTGTCAAGATAATGAGTCAATGAAAATGTTATATAGTTATTTTAAAAATAATCGTGCTGATGTTGTACGAAATACAATGAATTCAGTTTTTAATTCTACTAGTCTTCCTTCATATGTTAAAGAAGTTGAACCACAAATTAATGTTCCTCAATCCAAAAATACTTTAATGATTGATACTCCTCCTGTATATTCATATTGTTGTTCATATGATAATAATTTTGTTATTTATTCAACAAAAGATGGAATAAAAAGATTAGCAAAGTTTAAAGGTGTTCATAATGATATTCAATTTTGTTTTTATGGAATGCATCCTCAAACAAAAAAAGCAGTAAAAGTAACTCAATTTATTGGAAATTGTATGGATGCTAATCCAAATCATCCTTATTTTGTTGTTGGAACAGAAGATGGATTAATTTTAATATTTAAATATTCTCAAGATGAAGCTATTCAACAAACAGCAATTCATAATAATATTTCCCCTAGTTTAAATGGAAGTGGACCAAAAGGATTTGGAATTAAAAGTGTTAAATGGAATAATGCAGGAACTAAATTTATTGTTAGTGATGCAATGGGATATATTGCTGTTTATAGATTTACAGTAAATGAAATTACAATGATCTTTAGTGAACGTATATTTATTCATGGTGTGGATGCTTGTTTTATCGGTGAAAGTATGTTTTTTGTTGCAACTGGAAATAATGGAGTAAAAGGAGAGGTTGTTATTGGTAATTTATTAGAATCAAATACTGTTGTTACTAGAACAGTTGTTGGAGTTGTAAATGCTATGTGTCTTGTACAACGATTTGGAAGTGTTATTATATCAGATAATGAGGGAATTAAATTTGTTGATTTACAAACTGGAAGAGTTTTTAATGAGAAAAAATATGAAAAAGGAGTTTGTGCAGTTGCAGTTGATACATATTCACTTGTTTTATTTGTTGGATTATGTGATGGAAGAATATTAATGAGTCATCTTCCTGACTTAGAACAAAATGAAGAAATAGGAAAACATGAAAATACTCCAAGAGGTGGAAAATTATTTAAACTTTTAACAAGCTCAAATTATCATGCAGTAAATAAATTAGGAGTTGTATGGTTTGATAAAAATTCACAACCAGAATTATATTCTTGTTCTAGTGATGGAAGTTTGATCCAACGTTCTTTAATTTATTTCCAATAAACATAATTCTATTTCTTTCAATTTATTTATTTTGTTATTTTAACATATTTAATAATTTTTATTATAATAATAAAAGAATAATAACCATAATTTTTATTTCTTGTTTTTATTTATTTGTATTAATTTTATTATTTTAATTACAATAGTTATTGGCATAAAAGCATATGCTTTTCTTCTTTAAAGAAAAAAGTTACAAACGTGCCATAGAATAAAATTCATTCTACTATCCAACATTAATAGAATAGTGTTTGGCTGTTAGGAGTGAAAAAGTTATTTTTTTATTGTTAAAACTAATCTTAATGAAAAAATAACAAAACAAAAAAAAAAATGAATACCAATCATTTACCCATTTGAACAATTAAAATTCTTTCAGCAGAAAATGGTGTTCCATCACCATTACAATATGATTGATTCATACCTTGATATACCATATACAATGAATGATTATAACTACAATTCTCTCCGATTGAAGCAATGTCAATCCATCCTCGATAAAAATTACCTATAGAAATAATAAATTCATTTTTACTCCAAATTTTAATATCTCCACCATAACTTAATAAATCAACATCTTCTGTTTGTTCTTCATCCTCTTCATAATCTTTAGGAATCCATCTCATTGTTGTTCTTTCATCATTTGATGGATATAAACAAAAGACAAAATGATTATTGTCTTCAATAATATCAATATTTTCTTCTTCTTTTTCTGATAATACTTTAATAGAATGAGAAATAAATCCACCAAATACATTATCATTATTATCAATAATAATAACATAGATATTTGGTTTTTTTTTAATTTTATCAAAAATTACTTCATAATTACTTCCATCAATAACACTATCATAGAGTATTCTCATTTTATTCATTTCAACCCATGTCATTAAATATTTTACATTATCTTTAATAGTTTCAACTTCATTTTCTTCAAACATTTTTTCATATTTTTTTACCATTCTTTCATTTAATATAAATTCTTCATCTTCTTCATCTCCTTCTCTTTCACTACTTTTTTCTGTTTTTATTAATGTTTTATTTTTTAAAGTATTCTCATCTTTTGATTCTGTTCTTTCTTTTTTAATATTATTTGAGTTTAATCTTTTTAATTTTATTGGTTCTTCAATGTCTTTTTTTTTTCTTTTTATTCCACCTTCTCCTTTGAGAAGAGAAACTTCCTTTCTTAATTCATTTAGTCGTTCATCTTTCTCCTTTCTTCTTTCACTAATACAATCATTTATATAATTTAAATAATTTTCAGCAGCTTCAATACGAATTCTTTTTTCTTTCAAAATTGAATCAATTTCTCTTAAAGATCGTTCCAATTCTTCAACTTTTTCTTCTCCATCATATTCCTCAATTCTTTCAATAACTTTTTTGAAAGAATTTCCTAAATCATATTCTTTCATCACTTGTTCTTTAAACGAATTGAAATTAAACATAATATTATTTCCTTTTAATTCAATTCGTTGTGTTGCTGACATCTTAATAAAAAATCAAAATTTTATAAGTTTTTTCTTATTCATCTTAATTGGTTATTTTCATTGAACTTTTTCTTTTTCCTTGGATGATTTAAATACTCCTTACTTTTCATTTAATCAACGAAATACGGAATAAAACCATTACTATACTTCAAATCATATCATTTTTTTATCCCGATAAAATCCAATCAAAAAAGAGATTATTTTCCTTAATTTTGAATGGAAAGTTGTTATTAAGAAATTAAAAAATCTCAACCCTTTCAAAAACAAAAAACAAAAAAATTAAGTAATCAACTAAAAACCAAGAGATGTCAAGTGAAACTCCAACAATCTCTATAACTATTCATGAAGCACGAAATCTCCCTCAAAACAAAGGAAAACTTCTTGGGTTTTATGTTCGATGTAAAAATAATTTTAATGGGAAAATTTTTCAAACATCAACAAAAGAAGGTACTAACACTCCTTCATGGAATGAAACATTTGAAATTGATGAAAGTAAAAAGATAAAAAATGAGAAAGAATTATATTTTCATGTATGGATGAATTCATTCTTCAAAGAATCTATTGGAACTTTAAAAATTCAAATATCAAAGAATAAGTTTGAAGATAAATGGTATATGTTAGAATTAGATAAAAAATGGATTAAAGAAATTAATAAGGCAGAAATACGAATTAGTATTAACCAACTTAATTTTAAAGAAGAAATAAAAGAAAAAGAAATAAAAGAAAAAGAAATAAAAGAAGAAAAAGACTCATTATTAAATAGTAAAGATAATGAAAATTTAAATTTTGAAGAATTTAAGTCTAAATATAATATAATTGGAACAAGTGAATTAGGAGAAGGAGCATTTTCAATTGTAGTTGCAGGAGAAATAATTAAAACAAAAGAACGAGTTGCAATAAAAAAAATAACAAAAAAAGATATTCCAGAAGAACAATTAGAAATGGTTAAAAGAGAAATTCAATTAATGAGACAATTACATCATAAAAATATTGTAAAATTATATGATGTATATGAAAATAATGAAATATTATATCTTATATTAGAATATGTTGAAGGTGGAGAATTATATGATAGATTAGTTCAAGGAGCATTAAATGAAAGACAAGCTGCATGTGTATTATACCAATTAGTATCTGCAATAACTTATCTTCATAAAAATAATATTGCACATCGAGATCTTAAACCAGAAAATATATTATGTGTATATAAAAATAAATTGTATATTAAAATAGCTGATTTTGGATTATCTAAAGATTTTTCTACTTCAATACTTCAAACATGTTGTGGAACACCATCATATGTTGCTCCTGAAATTATTAAAGGAGATTGTTATACTTGTCAATGTGATATTTGGTCAATAGGAGTTATAACATATTTAGTTTTAAGTGGAAATTTACCATTTTATGATGAAAATGAAGAAGTTATTTTTGATAAAATATTGGATGGACATTATGATTTTAGTTCAAGTATTTGGCAAACAATTAGTGTTAAAGCAAAAGATTTTATTATTAAATGTTTAAATGAAAATCCTAATGAACGACCAACATCTTTTGATTTACTTAAACATTCATGGTTATCTAATGCACAAGTTAGACTTGATACAGAAGAAGAAATAGGTGATGAAAATAATAAATTTATGTTTGAACAAGCATGTGGATATGTTTCAAAACAAGGAAAGACAATGGGTTAAAGAAAGTTCTTAATAACGTAAAAAAAAGGGTTAATGTTGATGAATTAGTCATCAATTATTGTATAATTTTAATTGAATAAAAATAAAGTGAAAGTTTTGATTTTATAAAAATAAATAAAATAAAAACAAAAAGAACAGACAGACATGATTGAATCTTTCTTCCTTCTTTTAGTTTTGTTTAAAATTCATTCATTTGCTCAATGTAGTTATGGATGTTCTGATAAATGTATTGCTTTATTTACATGTAATACATGTAAAGATGGTTATGAACAAGATGGTTCTTGTCTTAATTGTATTAAAAATGAAGTTAATTTTAAAGAAATATATTTACAAAATGGAACAAAATGTCAACGATTCGATAAAATAATTTCGAAAACAAATTGGCTTCCTTCTAATTTAATTCAAATAAAAAATGGAGAATATAAAGTATTAAATATTAATGAGTCGAGTTATATTGATTATGGTCCTTGTTCATTTCCAGATAATAAATATCGATTATCTCAATGGGTTGCAATTAATATGTCTTCATTTCAAATCAATAAAATTATTGTTATTTCAATAAAAAGAAAAAATTATAACAATTTAGATTTTAATCCTATTCTTTATATTGATTCTACTAATTCATTATCAAATACTTCAATTCCTTATTGTTTTACAAGAACAAAACTTTCTAATGAATCAGCTTCAATTTCATTTCCTAATCTTTTCAATTCTATTCCATTTATTTATCTTTATTTTTCTATTGATGGTATTAATTCAATTCAATTTGAAGTATCTGTTTCTGATCAATTAGAGAATATTACAATTCCATCTTTTCAGTTATTTGAAAATCAAACTACTCAAATGTATTTTAATACTACTCTTCAATCCTCATTTACTTTTGATTTAATACAACAAAGTCATTATAGATTAATTAATTGTATTAAAACAACATTAATAAAAATTGCATTAATTACAATTGAAATGAATGGAGATTATACTTTAATTATTGATTCATTACATGATGATAATGATCTTTTTCTTATTGAAATAAATCCTTTAACAGAAAAATGTATAAATATTTGGTTTGGAAAACAATATTCTTTTGATACTTTAAATAATCAACGTGGGTTATTTATTTCTTTAAATGCTTCTCTTTCTTTAAAAAGAAGAACATTTTTTATTGGAACAAAAAATCATTTATATAATCCAATAGTAACATTTAAAGTAATTTGTCCTGATCATTGTAATCAAAAATATGGAAATGGATATTGTTCTAAATATGATAGTAAATGTATTTGTAATGAAAGTTTTGGAGGAAGTGATTGTCATAAAAAATGTTGGTATAATAATCAATGGACAATAGGAAATGGTGAAGGACTTTGTTATTTTGGTGAACTTCATTGTAATGAATTTTGTAATTGTGAAAAAGGATATATTAATTTTAATCATTATTGTATTACACAAACATGTTTAGATAATATAAAAGATCATAATAAAGGAATTGAATGTATTAGAGGTAATTCACATTGTTTAAATAATTGTTCATGTGAAAATGGATATACAAATATTTCATCATTTGAATGTATAAAAAATGAATGTGGAAATGGAGAATTAGATGAAGGAGAAGAATGTGATTCAGTACCTAATTGTAATATTTATTGTAAATGTAATGAAGGATATATTAAAGATATAAACAAAAATAAATGTAATGATATTCAATTAGAATGGTGGATATATATAATTATTTGTAATGGAATTATTTTATTATTTATTATGTTTATTATTATTGTTATTCTTTCATCTCATTACATTTTTAAATCTAAAAGAAAAGATAATAATGAATATATTCAACAACAACCAATGTATTATCTTAATCTTACTCATTCTAAAAACTTAAATATATTTGGTTCTAAAACATTAATTAAATATTCTCTTCATCCTCATAACTTGGATTTTGGAAATAGAACTAGTCCTACAAAAATTCATGAAACTCATTTTCAATCTATTAAAATACAAAATAAATCAAATACTAAATGGATGATGATTATATTTCATACAACAAATACTCCTAAATTTATTATTCATTTCGAACCTCAAGTTATATTTCTTCATCCTTTTAATAATTCAATTAAAATTAACGTTTCTTTAACACTTAATTGTACAACAAAAATAAGAAATACAAAAATTCCATATACTGTTTGGTTTTCTTCATCAAAAAAGACTTTACAATGTATTGAATTATTATTAAAAAATAAAACAATTGAAACTTGGACTCAAAATAATCAACTTGAACTTTTTTATTATTTACGTTCAATTCCAATTAGATATCATAGTAATTTAATAATTAAAACTGATGCTGAATCATCATTATCATTAGACCTTGATGAATTAAATATTCATGACACTATATATTCAGAATCAAATTATGTTCATAATTATATTGGATATTATCGTGCTGTTCCTGTTTTTATTAAACAATATCGACAATCAGATTATTCTCAACAACAATGGCAATTATTAAAATATGAAATTAATTTACAATATATAACATTAAGCAAATTAAGAAATCCATTTATTGTTAATTTTATTGGTTCTGTTAATTACACTAAAGATATTTATATTATTACTCAATTCTTTAAATTAGGTTCTTTAAGTCAATTTATTCAAAATAATTCTAATGAAATTATATTAAAATTACCATTTAAATTAAAAATTAAAATAATGAAAGATATTGCTAAAGGAGTACAATTTCTTCATTATAATAATATTCTTCATCTCAACTTAAAACCAAATAATATTTTATTAAATTCTTTATTTGATATGTCAAATTGTTGTGTTAAAGTTACTGATTATTGTTCATCACCTAAATTACTAACTATTAGAGAATTATTAAATCAATCAAGTATTTATTATAATGCACCTGAAATTTTTGAACATTACTTTTATAAACAAAGTGATTCTTTTTCATTTTCTATTATTTGTTGGGAACTTTTTTATCAACAAAAGTATTTCAACAAAAATTTCAATTATCAAAAACCCAAAAAAAATATTCCTGTCTTTGTTCGTCCTCATTTTGATGATTCAATTCCTTTTCCTTTAAAAAATCTTATTCAACTTTGTTGGAAACAAATTTATACTGAACGTCCTTCTTTTGATTTTATTGTCAATAGTCTCAATTCTATCTTTCATACCCCTAATAATTATGAAATGTTAGATAAAGATGTTGATTGTATTGCTTTATCTGATTTTATTAATGAAAAACAACAACAATTTTGTTTCGAAATGATGGTTCATTGAATTTTTTGTATTTATAGAATTGTTTCATATTTTTTTAATATTCGAATTTATTAGAACATTAAAAAAGAACTGAGTGAAATTACATTTTATTATGCGTTTCATTCAATTTACTTTTCTTCTTATTTCAGTTTGCTTTGCTTTTAAAGCATGGGTAATTACTGATAGTCATTTTGATCGTGATTATACTGTAGGAGCTTATTCAAGATGTAATGAAATGGATGTTTGTATTAATTTATTAATAAAAATGAAATAAAAAATAATAAATTGTTGTAGTGCTGTCATGACTATTCTGTTCCAAAGAAAGGTAAAGAAGAATTTATCTCTGGTCCATGTGGAGATTATAATTGTTATCCACCACTTAATGTTAGTCAATCTGCAATTGACTTTATTTATCAACATAGAGATGAATCTAAAATAGTCTTTTGGATGATGGATACTTTACCTGCTACCTTTTTAAAACAATCTAAAGAACGAAATGTTTATCATATTAAAACTCAAGCTATGGAATTACAAAAAAGACTACCTGGATTTAAAGTTTTTCCTGCTCCTGGAAATCATGACTATTTTAAACATTCTGAATGGCAATTCCCTCCTGAAAGTCAATGGATGTTAGAAATTATGATTGACTTATTTAAACCTTGGTTATCTGATAGTTCTTTAGAAACTTTTAGAAAGGGTGGATATTATACTGAATTAATTGATTCTGGAATGCGTTTAATATCATTAAATATGGCATATTTAGATGTCTATGGAATTCATTCTCAAGAATATCCTGCTAAAGACCCAGGAAATATGGTTGCATGGCTTAATTCAACTCTTAAAGAAGCAAAAGAAAATAAAGAACGAGTTGTTCTTATTTTCCATGAACCAATTGGATTAAAGTCAAGTGGTGCAGTAACTGTTCATCCTAGATTCAATCAAGATTTCAATCATATGATGACTTTATATGGAGATATTATCATTACAATTCTTACTGGTCATGAACATCTTGCTGCTATAAGATTACTTCCTTCTTATGAAAATCCAACATTTAGTGTTATAGGAAATCCTGCTTGTACTTCAAGAACTAATTTAGATCCAAGAATTCGTTTAGTAGAATTTGATATTCAAAGTCTTATTGGATGGAAAGAATATAAACTTGATATTGAAAAATGTAATTCAAATGGTAAACTTGATTGGGAATTTGATTATGATACTAAATCTTTATTTGGTTTCGATAGACTTTCCTTACAAGATACAAAGGAATTTATTAGAAAATTAGAAAAGGATGATTCTTTCTTTGATAAGTATAGAATGCATTGTGGTTTCCATAATGGAAAAGAATATCCTGGTAATTCTCGTCATGCTTTCATTTGCTCATTAATTTCATTAACTGAAACTCAATATCTTGATTGTGTCAGAAATGGACCAATTCAATAAGAAAGAAAAAAAAATTAAAAAGAGGTTTTTATTAATTAACAATCATTTTGGTTTTAATATTTTAAT
>NW_008576059.1:0-485 GCF_000257125.1 Entamoeba nuttalli P19
TAAAAATTAATTGACTAATTATTCGATTCATCTCATTAAACATTATAACCAATGGAAACAGAGATAAACCTAACAAACCTCATAAAATCATGCAATAAATCGAACCAAGATTCACTTGAAATAATTTCTGAGAAAGAAAAGATTATTCTTACAAATATACCAGATTTAGAAACAAAACAATCAATAAATACTATAACTTTATCTTCTTACATAACACAAAATGGAAATTATACAATTCAAACACCATCTGATTATGATGGAATAAAAGAAGTGAATCTTAAAGTCGATGTACCTCCTAAAACAGAAGATATGTTAGTAAAATTGATAAACCAAAATGGTCAACAATCCTTCTTACCTGAACCAAATCACACCTTCAGTCATGTTTCAATAACAACAGATGTCAATCCTCCTCTTCAAACACTAACACACACATTCACAAATAATGGAAATTATCTCCTCAAACCAGACGAAAATCATTACGGATT
>NW_008576060.1:0-3843 GCF_000257125.1 Entamoeba nuttalli P19
TATAATATTATAAATTATTATTTTTTTATTTTGTAATATATAACATTTACAAATTATTTTAAGAATATTTAATAAACTTTATGCTTTTTATAACCTTTTTTATGAGACTCATACTAAATAATGTTAGTTTTAAATTTTAATGATGAAGCTTTAATCAAAACAGAAAAGTCAACAAAGTTTTAGTCTTAACAAAAGGTAATTGTTATGAGATAAAATATAAACACTTAAAATTATAAGTATAACCAAATCTGAAAAAGAACAAATTAAAACGAAAGAAGATAAACTTTAGTCGGGTCTGTTTCTTGAGCATTATTTTGGCTAAAGTCAATAGCTTTCTTTTGAACAACTAATTTAGTAATAACAAATACTATAAAAATAACAATAAACGCACAGATAAATGTTACAGAAACAATCAAAACAGAAATGAAAGGTAACGACAATTCACATTCCTATGATTTAATATTATATTAAAATGAATAGACAAATCTGAATTTAAGAAAACAAACAGAATAATTAGAATTTGGGGTTTGAATAAATGGAGTGCAATGTGTAATTTCATTGTTTCTACAACACGAATTATCTAATTCTGAACAATCATATAAAATACCATGTTTACAATAATGCCCATCAAGACAACTTTCACATTCTCCAGCATTATAATATTGATTTTCAGAACAATTACTAACTAAACATTGATGTTGAATATTGTCATCGCAAAAAGGATAACATACATTATTATAAGGAGCCTGATTTTCAGCACATTCCTGACATTTAGTTCCATTGTCAATACTAATAGCATTCATACCACAGAACTGGCATGGTAATACTTTTTTATCATACCCAACGTAAATAGTTCCTTCTGGACATATTTCACAATTAGAATGATGTTTGTCAGAAATAAATGGTGGATCACATTTGATACATTCATGTTGTCCATATTTATCAGTATAATATCCGTCTGGACATTGATAACATTTTGCTGAACCTATTCCTGAATAGGTTCCAGGCATACACTGTAAACAAGGAGAATTTTCAGTAGAATAATACCCAGCAGTACAATTCACACATTGGTCTTTATTCTGGTTAGGTTGTTTTCCAGCTGGACATGAAATACATTTAGACTGTGAATCATCAAAATACTCGTTATCAAAACATTCTTCTTTTACTTCTTTGGTTATTTGACTAGAAACACAAACAAATATAAGAATAGAAATAATATTAACAAATTGACCCATAATCTTATTTTATTTAGTTATATTCTTTTTTTCAGTTTTTTGAAAAAAGAACTAATAAAAAAATTAATAAGAAATGAATTAATTTTTAACAAAAATCCAATCAAAATCAAAGCGATCTGGAAGGTTTTTGTGTACAACATCAGCAAAGACACTTTCACTCCAGCAAAACGGTTCTTGATCATTATGACTTGGGGCTCCATAAATCCAAGCATCAACCCCCATTTTTTTAGACCCAATTTTACAATCAACCGCACCAAAAGGAGAAGGACGACTTTCATCTAAGTCATATCTAGCTGCAATAGTAGCTCCAGGCCTTCCTTCAGTAAGAGGGTCAGTTTTAAATTTATTAAGTAACATAAATCTTTTAATATCATTAATTGTTTTTAATGACTTGCCTTCTCTATCAAAAATTCTTCTTCTTGGACAACGAGTATATGAATATCTATCACCATATTCTCTTTCTTTTAAAGTATATCCAGACAAATCTCTTATTTTTTTACTAAATGGACTATTATATGAAGCCCAATATCCTTTTTGAAGAAGAAGTTTAGTAACATCCATAATTTGAACTTTTCCAGGAATTTGTTCTGCAATCATTAATAATCCTTTATTTGGTTGATGTCCAGCTAAATTAAATTTATTTAAATCTGTAACAATCCATTGATTATTATAAGTGCCACTATTATATACTTCAAAATTTTGAAGTAATTTTTGAATTGAAGGAGCGTAATACATTGAACCTAATATTCTTTGCCAAGACAAGACAGATTTAAATGTTAAGAATTGTTTAAACAATTTATTATTAAAGATTGAATTTGTAGTTTCCATAACACTAAAATGATTTTGAGAAGATTTTAGAATGTAGAAATCATCTTTAGAATGAAGGAATCCAGGAGAAGAAGCAAAAGTCATCGGAAGTGCATTTTTAGTAAAAGGGAAAATATATTTTTTATAAATTCTCATCATAGCATAATAAGGTCTCCATGTATTATGAGAAAAAACAATGTCTTGATTTTGAGGTAGAATTTTAACTATTGCAGTACATTCATGAAATATTTCATGTTGATTCATTTTTTCCATATTAATAGTTGAATATTTAGGTAAATTATCATTTTTAACAAGTTTATTTAAAGTACCTAAATCACCACCAGCATTAATATAATACATTTCTAATATAGATAATTTCTTTCCATTATCACAATATTTATTATACCCTGATAATAATCCTCTAAATTGTTTAAATATTAAATTTTGCTCTTTCCAATATTGTGTACTATTAGTTTTGCATTGATTCGTCCACCATAAATATTGTTTTGCTAAAAAATTTGATAATGCTTTTGGTGGTCCATATTTACCATATTCATTTAATCGATAATTATTCCAAAAATCATATATTAAATGTTTTGTTAAATACCCTTCTAAAAAACCAGCGGCAAATGCTTGTTTCTCAGGTAAATATTTTCTCACTGTTTCAATTTTTAAAAATCCCCATCCTTTTGTTAAATGGGTATCTTCGTATGATCCGAATGCTATAGCATCATCTGTTTTTCCTTTTTGAATAATCCAATTATTTCTATAAACGCAACTATATATCTCTTCCCCTTTAACAAATATGCAAAATAAAATAACAAAATATAACATACTTTTATTAGTTCTTTTTTTTTAAGTTATTGTTTTTTTTTTTTGGTGATATTTCTTCTTATTTCTCTGATTAAAAAAATAAATTAAATAATTGTATATATAACAAAAATTAAAAAAAATGTTTTAATTGCAAAGTGGAATAACAATAGCAACGATAATAACTATAATGATTATTGCTGCAATAACTCCAATAATAATCCATAACTTCCATTTTCTCCAACACATAGCTTTTTTCATTTCATGTGATTGTTTCTTGAATGTATTTGCTTTATCAACCATTTCATTTGTTTTTTCTTCTAAATCTTCAGCTTTTTCAAGATTACTGGTCATTTTATCAATATTCTAATCATTTAAATAATTTGTTCTTTTTAAATTTAAAGAAAAACAAACATTTGACATTATGTCTTGAGTTTCTTTAACATCATCATAAATGGCTTTAATCTTTTCATTTTCTGGTTCTGGTTGTAAAAGAGCTTGTTTTTCTGCTTTTTTCTCTTTTAAAATTTGAGATGTCTTCTTTCGTTTTGCTCCTGCGAATGTTGGTTTTCCACTAAGATATTAATTTTTCAATAAAGATTATTAAAAAAAAACAACGAACCTCATCTGACACTCAATTAAAATTAAAGTTCTTTTGATGTGTTTTTCTCTTTTTTATCTCGCAATTTTTTTTATCCAAATTATTTTATTTTTACTTCTTCAAGAAGGGTTATGAATAGGGTTTCTTTATTTTGTATAATAAAAATTGTAAAATATGAAAAAGATAAATCAATACATTTAAATTTGAGCTGTTAATTTTTTATAAGTTTCAAATTTCCATCCCCATAATGACTTTCCAATTGTGATAAATTCTTTCTTTTCATTTAAATTCCAATGAGTTGTGTATCTATACATAAGGAATATTTTTTATGATAAATTATGAAGTACCTAGAAAAAAAATAACAAACGCTAAGATAAAGGAAAGAGCATG
>NW_008576060.1:3853-10526 GCF_000257125.1 Entamoeba nuttalli P19
TAATTCTTCCCATGGCTCTTCAAACAAAGGAAATGAGTCATGTTCTTTAGTAAATGTTGTTAAAAAAGAAACAAGTGAAGCGACTTCTGCAGGATTCCAATTTGAAGTAATTCCAGTCACAAATGCTCGAAACATTAATTCTTCAGTTCTCATTCTCCATCGTTCCATAGCATCTAAAATTGTTCTAATGATTTCACCAAATGAGATGTCATTGTTTTCAATAATTTGGTTATAAATGTTTGCAAGCCTTACACCAGCTTGACTATTTCTTCCTAATACCATTAAAATATCATCACTATTTTCACTTTCTTTACCAAAAGCAGTTAATACTGCTCCTTGTGTTCCACCAAAGACAGGATTTAAATCAGAAAGTAATTTATAAATTTTACCACGTTCAGTTTTCATTAATGATTTTCTTCGTTTTAATTGATCTTTTACATGAATTTCTTCAAGACGAATCAAATTTCTACAGAATTTAATCCAAACATAATCAGCAATTTCTTCATCAGTCCAATTAGCAAAACATTCATTTAATATATTATAAAAATATCTTTCACATGTCTCTTCACCTAAACTTTGTAATAATCCAGTTAATTCTTTTTTGGGGATATGTCGTTCGTGAAGATGTTTACAAACGTTAATTTGATTTTTTATTTCTGGCCATGTTTTCCCATTAAAAGGAATAACTACTTTTTCTTCTTCTATTTGCCTCTGTTCTTCTACTTTTTTTAATGTTTTAATATGATTATTTATGGCATCAACCCATGCTGCTCCCATATCAGGTGTATCAGCAATAATTTCTTGATTTCTATGAACGCTTGAAATAATAATATTTGTAAAAGAATCATCTCCTTCTTTTACTTCTGCAAATGATTTAGAATTTAACTCAATTACACCCTTTGGTGTAGAATTAGGACTTGCACTAGCAAAATAATAAATAAACTCATTTTTGATTACAAAATATCTTCGTTTCCATGAATGGACTTCATACCCTTTCTTTTTTAACCATCCTTCACGGACTCCAGGTTGTATGTCTTTGAGATGTGTTCTCTTAAAATGGTCAAAGTTAGGGTGATTACTCATTTAACTTTATAGTAATTATCATTACTAGTTCCTATCAGAAACTTCTTGGAGAAACAAACTGATTTATTCTTTTTCAAATCAAAAAAATTTATATTTAATACATTGATTTTCAAAGACTTCAAACCAAATAAAATCTGTTGAATGTTTTTTTTGTTATAAAAAACACATATATGAAAAAAGAAAAATAAAAAGAACAAACTTAAAAATCATAATATTGAAGATGCAAATCAAAGTCTTTTTGTTATTTGTATTTATAATTTTTGCTAGTGCCATTGCAGAAGATGAATTCGAATTAAACGATAAAATGACAATAAATGAAAGAATGGCACAAGTTTGGCAAATAAGAAATAATTATAAACACAATTTCTTAAAAAAACATTTTAGAAGAAGAATACCACCCAAATTTATTAGAAAAGTAAGACATCATCATTGTGGAATATGTGGATGTGCTGCATTATTTACTACTGTTGATCGAGCTGCAGATGAAATTGATTATATTTCACAATCAATTCATAAAATGATTGAAAGAGAAGAAAGTCCAAGTAAATGTAGTCAATGTAATAAAGGAAAATGTGAATGGGAAGCTGAGTTAAGACGAAAGATGAGTCCATATTCTCATTGTGAAAAAATAGGATTTTCTAAATGTCAAGGAAAAGCAATCACGAAAAAGTTAATAAAGAAAAGAGTTGATTTTAGTAAACAACTTGATGGAATAATGAAGTTCACCATGAAAGAGAAGATATAAATTCATGTGAAATTTACAATAATTAAATTTTAATTAATAAATAATAATAAAATAATATATTAATAAATTTTTATTTAATGAAAAAGAAGAAAATAAAGAGAAAGAACTTTTATATTTTATTTGTTAGAATAATGGAAAATACTCAATATCTTTCTCCTCTTCAACAACAGTTTTTTAGTCAAGACTTATGTAAAGTAGAAATTATTCCTTTAAATAAAATTGAAAGACTTCAAATGATTATTGATAATTATGGTCCTTATGAAGAAGGTATTAAATATTCAATTCCTTTATGGTTGGCTATTCATTTTAAACAAATAGGATTATGTAAATTAGTTATTCCTCATTGGTTATCTTTAGAACAACTTAAAGAAACATTAGAAGAAGAACAAAATAATGATGATTTTACTCCATTACCTTATTATTATCAAGAAATTACTTATGCTTTAATGAAATATGCTGCTGATGATTTTATTGATTTAGATGATATTCGTGGTGTTTTTGAAGATATTAGATATTGTAGAATGGAAAAATTAAGAGCAGGTCTTAGAACAATTAATGAAGAATCAGAAACTATTATTTTAACAAATGTAGGTGCATCTGAAATAACATTATTACGTGATTGTATTAAAAGATTATTTAATAGTATTACATCATTATCTAATGCTGTTGATAAAGCAGAAAATGTTGATTATTCACACAATTTGAGAAATATGAATGCTCAATCTCAATAAAACAATTTGGTTATATATAACAAAATATATTGAAATTTAAAAGATAAATATGATTTTTAGGTTTAAAAAGAACTAATAAATGATTTATAGATTAATGAAACGATTAGAAAGAGTTTATTTAATGAATGTTATTTTTTATTTACAAAAAATAGATGAATTAGTTAAGTTTTTACAGATTAGTAAGAATTGTTATGAGTCATTTCAAATGATGCATATAAATCCAAATTATTCATTAATAACACAAACAAAAGAGTTACAAATATTTAAAAATTGTAATTCATTACAAACAGTTTGTGGAGAGTTACATAACATTAGTACATTTGAATGTAATTTTAATGCTATTGTTAAAATACCAGAAAAAAGAAGTTATAAAATAGTAGATGATATAATTCCTGATTTAAAAGAATTAATAAAATATTCATCAAGAATTATTAAATTAAAATTAATAACAAATAGAAATGATTTTGAAATTCATTGGATAACATTTAATCAATTAAATGATTTAACTATTGAATTTTATGGTGATAATTATTATGAATTATATAGTCAATTTGAAAATAATAGTAAATTACCTACTATTTTAACTTCTACTTTTCTTAATAACTGGAATTTTGAAGAATTAAAACAACTTCAAAATCTTAAAAGAATTTGTATTAAATCAACAAATTTAGGAAATGACCCACCTCCATTAGAATCTTTAATTTATTGTGATCAAATAATTCAAATTGCAAATAAAAAAAGAAAAATTTATTTTTATGGAAATGAATTAAATATAAAATCTCCTAATAAAAATGTTATTATTATGTCTAATTCATTAACTGAAGATATTCATTCAATTTCTTCAAAAGAAGCATGGTCTAGAATTGATAAATTTCATTTTGATTTATTCGTTAGAGATTGGCAAAAATATTATCCAATGAAAACATTATTTTGTTCATCTAATCCTTTTAATGATCTTTCATCAGTTAATTCTCTTGTTGAAATAGAAATTGGTGGTTCAATGATTCCTTTTAAATTTATTCTTCCTAAAAACATTAAAAAAATAACAGTAATAGGAGATTTAAATATTATTGATATTTCATTATGTAGTAATCTTGAACTTAAAATACAATCACCTGACATTTCTATATTACCTTCTAAAAAAGAAATTATTTCTATTATTATTGATTGTCCTGATCTTATTCAAAAAGATTTAACTAATCTACGTCTATTTGAATCTTTGAAAACTCTTATTTTAAATGATTATTTTAATTCTATTATTTTACCTGATCTTCCTGGTGTCAATATCACTATTCATAACAAACCAAAAACACTTTCTCAAATTAAACCTATTGAAGAACCAAAAAAAAAATTTTCTCATTGTCTTATTAACTAAATTAATTAATTTCTCTATTTTATTTGAGTTTATATCAATTTCATTCAAAAAAATCTTTTATTCTTTTGAATGAATTTAGATGATTTAGATGATTTAGATGATTTATAAATTAATGGTTTTAATATTAAAAATTAATTTATTTTTTTTTTCTTGATATTAATAAAAAGAAAAAACCATTGCTTTTTATCGAATTGTTTTTCATTATTAATTTAAAGATATTAATTAACCTTGTTATTTCAAAAACTATAATATTTTAGTTCTTAGTTTTTCGAGGAACTATTAAAGGTAACTGGAAAGAAATTAATTTAAAAAGTACTATGAGAATAGAACTTAAAGTTATTGAAGGAAGAAATTTAAAGGGAGCTGATTTCGGTGGACTTTCTAGTGATCCTTATTGTAAAATTATTACAAGACAATGTACCCAACAAACACAAACCGTTTACAAAACCAGAAATCCATCATGGAATAAGTCATTCATAATGGATGTTTTTCCAGGTGAAGATATTAAATTTGAAGTTTATGACTATGATACCTTTGGAAAGAATGACTCTCTTGGATCAACTCATTACAAAGTTTTGAATGGTTTCCCAGGTCAAGTCGTTGATACTTGGTTAGGTCTTTCAAAAAAAGGTGAGATTCATATCCAAATTATTTTCCAAACTGGTGCACCAGCCCCAGGAATGGTTCCACCAATGCAACCAGGCATGATGCCACCACCCGGTGCTTACCCACCACCAGGATATCCACCAATGCAACCAGGTATGGTGCCACCTCCTGGAGCCTATCCACCACCAGGATATCCACCAATGCAACCAGGTATGATGCCACCACCAGGATTTTATTAAAAAAATCTTCTTCCATTTAGTTATTTTGTTTTTTATTTTTTAATAAAAATATGTTTATAAAATAAACTTTGAAAAAGATTTCTTATAAAAAATTAGAGAATATTTATATACTGTATTAAAAATAAAACCTCATTTTACTAATAATATTTAATTTAATTTAGCAAAGGCTGTAATGATATCTGTCATTTTGGTTTCTGTTAATTGATTTCCAATACACAAACGTACAAATTTGTTTTGACACCAATCTTCATCCAAATGATGTTGAAGAACAGCATGATATCCTTTTTCTTTTAATACATCAATTAATTGTTGATTATCTTTAGAATTTAATAAAACAAATGGAAGAGACTCATCACCAATCATCTCTACATTTTTTACTTGTTCTTTCATCATTTGGTTGAACTTATTTCTTCTTTCTCTTAATTCAATTCCCATATCAACTCCCTTACTAGCAAATCGTTCAAATGCAATTTTACCAGCACGACAAGTGAAAGGAGGGGCTGAAGCAGAGAAAATAAATCCAGCACCAAGAAGTCGTTGTCTTTCAATCATATCATAATGTCCAACTACAAAACCACCAACAGTATCACACACAAATTCCATAGAACCACAAAGGACATCAACATCATTAACAGTTAGTCCAAGATGTTCTAATGTTCCTTTCAAAGTTGCACCAAGAGCTCCTATACCAAGAGAATCATCAACAATTAATAATACATTTTTACTTCTTAAAGAAACAATATCATTTAATGGAGCAATAGAGAAGTCATGTTGGAAAACACCTTCAGTTATAATAATAATTTTATTAGGATAAACAATTTTTTGTTTATATTCGTTTAATTTTTCTTGAAGATCTTTTGCGTCATTATGATTATATTTTATAGTTGTGGCTCGTGATAATCTACATCCTAATTGAATTGGATAATTACAATATTCATCAACTAATATAAAATCTCCTTTTTTACCATATACTGGAATTACTGATGTTAATGTATTATTTCCATAACTATAAACTAATGCATCTGTAGTTCCAAAATACTTCATTAATTCTTTTTCTACATCTAAATGTTCTGTTGTAGTTCCATAAAATGCTCGTGGACCACATGAACCACATCCAAAGTTGTTAATAACATTAATTAATTCTTCTGTTCTTTCTATGTCTTGATTAAATCCATGAATATCATATGAACTTAATTCAACACCAACTGGTCTTGTTACTTCTTGTATTATTTTTCTATTATCAGAATTTTCACTTAATAAAGTCATTTCTCTTGGTTCTTTTGGTAATGCCTCAAGTTCAGATAAATCAACTTTTGGTGGATGATAAATAACATTTGGTTGAGGGGTATTTCCAAAAATGCATCCTATTTCTTTCATTCCATTAATCATAACGTTATATGCTTTGTCCATATCTTCATCAGTATGTGCTGCAGAAATACAGAACCTTACACGACATGATGTTGGTGTACATGCTGGAAATCCTACTCCAACAACAGCAACTCCTCCCTTTAAACAAATACGACAAATGTCTTTAATTTTTCCTGTATGATATAACATAACTGGAATAACTGGTGAATCAGTATCACCAAGAACATGACATCCTGCTTCAATAAGTCTCCTTCTAAAACAAATTGAAGATTTTCTTAATTGTGCAATTCTTTTTTGTCCTTCTTCTGTTTTCATCATTTCTAAACATGAAATAATTTGTTGTGCTTCTACTGGTGACATTGGAGATCCATAAACATATGAATAACAATTAGATCTTAACATTGAAATAGTATTTTTATCTGAAGCAATATACCCACCTGCAGAAGCAAATGATTTTGAGAATGTACCCATTAAAATATCTACATCATCAAAATTACATCCAAGATGTTCAACAATACCTCTTCCA